>NW_026974141.1:695000-995000 GCF_037042905.1 Lytechinus pictus
GAGGATTCCATAGGTTTAGACGTAGAAGAGATCATGAAAATTAGTAATAACTGGCACTTATATAGTGCCATCTATCTCAAAATAATATATTCCAAGGCGCATTATAATTAGTATTACCCTGGCTTTAGCTCGAGCTGCCTTCCAGCGCTCAGTGCATTCCAGGAATTTTTCCTGCCGGGTACCCATTCACCTCACCTGGGTTGAGTGCAGCACAATGTTGGTAAATTTTTTGCTGAAGGAAAAATTACGCCAAAAAGATACAATATTTCCTGGAATTGCAGATTATGTATTCATTTTTTTTCCAATTTGACAAGGAAAATAATTAGCTATGAACAAACCTATGGAATCACAATGCTTCTAACACAAAATGACATCACAGACTTTCAGTTGGTGAAGTCTATTTTCGAAGCTTGATAAATTGGAGTCATTCTTAAGATGGCATAAATCTTACATTGCTGTGTTTTGTACATGTAGTTTATATGCATGTGACTGGTATATGATTTGTCATGTTCACTTTTGGGTCCAGCCAGGGTTTTAAAAGAACCAGATATCATTGGTAGAAACTATTATTTTGAATGATATGGACATGTTGTATTTTTAATTACTTGACATCAGGGAACTCATTTTCATGTCAAATTAAAAGAAAAATTCTTATTTTGTAGAAGAAAACATTGCTTTAAGAGAACAAAATTATCTTCAATTCAAAAATTCATCGCTGTATTCATCTTTTTTTTTGCAATATTTTAAGATTTCCTTTCAGTGTAAATATGCTGTCCTTCAGTGCAAAAGTACTTGAATTATAAAAAAAAATCTATATGCTTACAAAAAATAAAGTTTTAAACACACACAAATATTTGTTGTCAAAGTATATTTTTTATTGAGTTTTGCATGCGAGGAAGACAGACCAATCAGTTGTATGCCATCTAAAATTAGGTTCTTTCTAAAATCAATCAAGTCATATTTCAAAATAATCTTGCTTTCCCATACATTTTTTTGAACTTGTCTTTTTTATGATGACATTTGACCTTTTTTGGTTGCCTGGCAAAAAATATTTGTACACCATTGTATGCCTTTCAGTCAATCTTTGTCTGATAAGCATAAAGCAAATAATGTGCATCAGCAAAGAGTATTATCCTTTCAGATTGACATTTATTTGGTATAAGATAAAATCAAGATACAATAATTGATATAAAAAATGTAGTGCATGAAATACCAGGATTGCTAACAAAAAGTTTAAAACTTGTAAACAAGGGGGGAGGGGCATCTGTTCTTGCGTCCTGGCCACCTAAATACAAAAGATAATCCTCTTCTCTGATGCCCATGATGCAAATTTAAGAAAGTACAATTATTACCTGAAAAGGGTGTATTAATAATGTGATTATTTAGTAGAAATAAATAATAGTGGGCCTATATGGAGCATTGCTGGACACCACATAGAAATAACATGTAATCAGAGTCAAATGTGACACATTGTCTTCATTATTAGGGGGAATCCAACATTGGTCGTAAAATGTTGTGTGGGAAAGGAAATATAAATAAGTTAAAAGAATGGTAAAAGTTTGAAAGAAATCAGACAAGCAATAATGAAGTTATGGCAGCTTTGAAATTGACATCCCTTAGACGATGCAAAAGTCAAATTGGCAACTGTAAAATTATGACAAGGGCAAGGACAACTTTTTCAAATAGGCCATGTAGTTATCGGATATTTGTGGTTTCCTCCGAAGTACCCACTCCCATGTGGCAGTAATCAATATATAACCCAGGTAGCATATTGATTTATGTCCCCAGCATACATGAAAAATAACAAAAAACATAATTTGAAGTAAAAATTTTGAAAAAATTACATTTTAGCCATTATTTGTATTCAAGTACATGGAAGAGGCTTTACCTTACATCACTGTGACATCACAAATGCGGCCAATTTGAAGTCCCCACTGTGATTATCAATTTTTACAACTTTTAAAACTTCATAACTTTCTTGTTGTTTGTCGGATATTATTTAAACTTTCACCTATCTACTTGTCTGATATTTCTCTTTGCTCTAAAAGCATTTTTCCAGGGGGAGGGGGCAGTCGAATGTAATGTTGCACACATGCGTGACCAACTTATTTCCAAACACCCCCTAAATGAGTTTTTCTCTGTGTGCAAAATATCCCCCTAAACAATTTTTTTCGGGCTTCATTCACACATTTTGGCCCATGAACAAGTCGCCAGAACATGACCCCAAACAAGTGTTGTCTACTTGCTAACAATAAGTAATAGTCAAAACTATATTCA
Organism: Lytechinus pictus; assembly: GCF_037042905.1. Classification (NCBI taxonomy): domain Eukaryota; kingdom Metazoa; phylum Echinodermata; class Echinoidea; order Temnopleuroida; family Toxopneustidae; genus Lytechinus; species Lytechinus pictus. The sequence goes on from NW_026974141.1 coordinate 697,278, forward strand.
TGGGTATTGCAGGCCCCCAGTGCAGTATAGGTTTATAATCGGGAAGAACCCGAACACTTAAGTTAGAACTTCGAGGAGGAAAAAGTCCGGGGAAAAACCTTGGGGGAAAAACATACCCTAAACACGTTTGGCTAGTCTTAAAAATAAACTATGAAAAAAAAAACATACCCTAAATACGTTTGACCCCGCGATTGACCATTGACCAGTCTTTCAAAACCCTTTTTAAAAAATGTGTTTTTGACGCGCGGCCCGCGTCCAAAATGGGGGGGGGGGGGGGAACACCCCTTTAAACGCATTTTTTTGGGCACGCATGTGTACAGAAATATTTTTGAGTTCCCTCCCCCGGTAAGTTTTTATTTGGGAAGTATACCCCTTTAAGTGATCTACCAACAAAAGGAGTGGCTGACTTCAAATTCTATAATAATTCAGATTGGAAATCAAAATATCATTATCATATTGTTTCTTTTTATTTTTAGTTCATGGACGGGTTGGAGGTACAGATTTATTTCCTCTCTCTCTCTCTTGCATGCCTGTAAATTAACTTAGGAACTTGTAAATATATGCTGATATCTTTCCTTTTCCTTTCCTTTTAATCTTTTTTTTTTGGGGGGGGGGGTGTGGATCATGATTGATCCCGGTATTGGATTTTCCATTACTTTTTACCTCTCTTCCTTATTCAGTTAGATGGCAGCAAACAAAATAGTGCATAGCACACGTAGTCTTGATTTAACGCTATTGAGTCGCATTTCAGTATGGAACATGTTTGAGTATTCCTGGTGTAGATTTTCGTTTCATAGAATAATATGATATCAAGTAAATACCAATTTTCATTTCAAAATAAAAGAAAAATATTGTTAAAATTACTAGTATCGACTGATTTACGCATTTTTAATTCATAAAATGATCTCCAATGCTTGGTCAAAGACTATCAATCACATGTGAAATGCAGCGATCACCTGATGGGGGATGATGACACAAGTTGGTTAGCTAGCTTGCCACAACGGTGTTTTCAAGTCAGCGAGTAGGAACAGAGAAAGAACCGGGGAACTCGGCGATCGGTATCTGCGTTTTTGGCGGCGATCGGGTCGATCAAGCTCGGCCTTTGGAAGCAGTCACTCTCTCGCTCGCTGACGGCTGAGCTGAGCAAAGTGGAACCTCTTAACTTTATTCTACCCCTAAATGTTTTCCTGCATGGATGGAAAAATAGCACCCTTGACAGGTAAGCACCGATGGAGTTAGATAGGAATAACCGTCATTTGGGGGGATTTATTGAACAATTTATATGAGTTTTTCAAGTCGAAACGTTGCACTTGCAATTTTTTGCAAGTCGTAAATCGATCGTAGACGTAAATTCATCAACGAAATTGCTGAACAACCGATGCCGATGATGACTGCAGAGACAGAGCCTGAACTGATTTGTTCTAGAGATAAATCTGCTGAACTTTAATTTAAATAAGATTTGATTACAGATGTGATATATAGATTAGATCTAGATTCTACGTGTGTGATGCTTCATTCTAAATTCCGTTAGGCCTAGATCTAGTTAGTACTACTACTAGATCTAACGGTTTTAGGTCAGGCGCTAGGTCAGGACAATGGCACTCACACAACATGCGAGGTTAGTATTACTAACCTCGCACAACACATGTGATTTCATAGTGCATTTTGACGTTTTCATTCATCACACGAATGTGAGGGACTAAACTACGCCAAGCCTTTCAATATTTGTCCACTATGTTAATCTTCATCGTATTATTTGAAAAAGTAATTATAAATTATTTATTAAGGTGTTTTTATCGCTTACCTCCAAATCTCAACCCAGGATACTTCGTTCGATCCGTCCTTGGTCATCCTCATACTGCGGTGGAAATTACGCAAACAACAATCGAAATGCGAAATTTTCCTATCGAACATTCTCGATTCAAGTCGTAGGGGAGGGAGAAAGGAAAGAAAAGAAGGGAAAGGAAAAAGCGAGAAAGGGAATGGAGGGGGCGGTAAAGGAAAGGAGAGACAATGAAAGACAGATCAGGGGAGGGGGAAAGGTAAAGGAGAGAGAGGGAAAAGGAGACCATAAAATAGAAAGAAAACAAAAGAAAGGAAGAGGGGAAGGGAGAGGGAAAGAAAAATGGAAAGAGCGAGAAAAGAGTAGGGGAGGGAGAAAGGAAATAAAAGAAGGGAAAGGAAAAGCAAAAAAGGGAAGGGAAAGGGAGAGAAGAAAAGAAGGGAGAACGAAAATGGGGAAAGGGAGAAGGAGAGGGGATGATGAAGGGGATAGGAAAATGTCAAGTTTGAAGATCTGAATATTAACACTAAAACAAAATTAGACTCCCATGTTTTATTTATAAAAATACCATCTTTTTCATGATTATAAAGGTTCAACGTCCCTGTTCTAGGTCTAAACTTCAACATAAATCTACTGGCGCTTCGCGCTTGAATTCTGGAGGTCATTCCTCTTTTAAAAGTATAGGTAATCTGTCGGACTTTTCAAATCCCAAATTTAAATCTTAAGCGCAAATGCCCTCGCATTATTTTTCATTTAGATACAGTCCTTTCATCAATATCAAAAACTCTAAGCGCGAGCTTCGCGCTGGCATCATTTTTGTAAGTGACATTTATGATGTTGTTCATATTTTAAAAATGTCCATTTGTTGAGGTTTAAATGTCCAAAAGTTCAGCGCTCGCATAATTTGTAAGGTAAATAGGCCTACCCTTTTAATTGTTATACAAAGGCGCTTATACAACGTCCAGAATGCAGTTCGGAATATTGAAAATAACTATTGGTCCCGCTATTTCTGCCCGTGCGACAAGCATTTATCATTTTGAATCATGAGATTCACCTTTAAAATATGATGAAAAAGTATCGTTAAGACTGAATTAAGAAAAAAAGAAGCTCACATTTCACGCTCGCATTTTGATCCGTTAGCTTGTGATAATAATGGTGACTTCGTTAATATATCTTAGCGGACATGTCCACCTTTTGGTGCTTCAAGAAAAATAAACACAACACACAAATAATAATAGAAAACGAACAAGGATAGAATAGATAGTTACCTATCCCACTCATGAATTCTTATTTAACAGTCCCCAAAACGTCTTTTTTTCGTGTTAGCTTATTTCATATACATATATATATATATATATATATATGTATATATAGGTCTCCTCATCATGGTTATAAAAAGTGCTCAGAATGTTTTATTTTCAAGTCCTTGTATCAGAATTTTCAGCTCGGGCAGCTCTATCGCATTTTGATTACTATCCTGTTGATTTATTTACTTGAACAAAATATTTAAAATGTCCAGCTTTTAGAACAGATATAAAAAAAAGGTATTCACCTTTGATCATAGATGAGGAAGAAGAAAAAAGTGCAAAAAAAAATAGGAAACAAACTAACGAATTAATGTGACATAATTTTTCTTCATTTCAAGGCAACTCTTTACATTTCATCATCGCTGATGGCGCTACAATAGAAAATACCGCTTGACAGCAAAAAAAAAACAGAAAGAGGAAAATAATGCTGGGCGTCTAAAATGCAGCTAGCAGTACAAGCTGCAGAACCGTAAACTGAATAATATCGCGCGCCCTCTTTAAGCAAAAGTTTACAACCACGATTACCCTGCGGTATCTACGTGAAGATCACGAGAAAATGCTTTTTTTTTCTTAAAAACACACCAAAGAGAAGACAAGAAACGATTCATATGGTTCGGTAAGTGTCATAGCACAATTAGAAACATTATTTTAAAAGGAATGGCTTAGTTATTTTAGTAAAAAGGGTGTGAAAAATTCGCGTGCACCATGTGCATATGAATCCTTCGCACGCGAGATGCATTGATCCCATGAGTGGACAATGGGTAGGTTGTTCTCATGTCATGTAGGCCTATGTAGACCTAATTGATTATGTTGTTAGACATTGGATTGTAAAGTTACTAAAATTATTTTCCTTCTCTTCCATTCTCTTTTATTTCTATTTTCTTGCTTCATTATGGTTTGTGTGTCCGGACAATTGAAACGAATCGGGGACAACTCGGACCACGGGACAACTTGGACCGTGGGCCGAGTTGTCCCACCCGTTTCGTGATGTCCCGTGGTCCGAGTTGTCCCGACCCCATTGAAACAGCCATTTGGATAAATTATCAAGCAGAGTCTCATCAATTTTTAGTAGAAACTGTTCTGCAATATAGCGAACAAAATTGAATAAAACTAGGCCTACTGAATTCATATTTTTTGTGAAGATCTAGATCAAATCCAAAGACAAAAAAAGAAGGCTTCAAAATTTTAGAGTGTCCAGACACTCCAACTGCCATCTTGTCTGAGATTTTTTTTTTGCTTAAAAAGAAAATTGAATATGCTTTATGGATTTGAAGAGAAATAACCTTCAGAATAACTGAAATGTGATTTTTAATGAAAAAAAAATCAAATTAATGGCCGCAATGGAGAAGAATAAAATCGGACAGATTTTCAGCATTTTCTGCGCCATAGAATTCATAGTTGTATGTGGTTTAGTTAAAAAATGGGGGACACACAATTTCAAATTTTTAGCTTTTGACTTTGAGAACTATTTAAAGTTTATTCTTGATATGTCAAAAGCTTGTCAACAGATAGTAAATTTGACACTCTTTCTGAAGGTATGATATTTTTTAAATTGAAAATCAGACCACAGAGTAAAATTGCGACAATGAACTTTGAAGAAAAAAAAAGGAAAAAAAATTGTGTCAAACAGAAATTAATTTTCCCATAGTAAACACATGGGGAAATGGCAATCTGAAAAAAACACATAAATAAGGGTTTGCAAATTATCTCTTAAAAATCCTAATTTCTGAAGATCCTATAAACTTGTCCTTAGCATCAAAAGAAGCCCCTGAATTTTCTCTTTCCATACATCCTAATTATGAGTTGAAAATCAATTCAGATCACATTTTTCTTGCGGGCTGAATTTGCCCCCAAAATTGTGCAATTTCCCTCCCCAAATCAGCCCATTTTATGCTGACACTGTGGGTTCAGACACCCTATGGTTAATAATATTTTAACACAGCAAGCATGACCAACAAGCAATAGAAAAGAAAATGAAGAAAAATACAATTACAAATATAGAAGAAAGATGTAGGAAAAGAGGAAGCAACAGGAAATGAGACGTTTGGTGATCAATGTCTTTTCTTGATTTCACTTGCAGAAACAAAATCTGACAAATTCTGCATGTTTGTTTTACTTCTTCTTCTTCCTGTAAAGTACAGACTGCCATTGGCATATTATCGTACTTGTGCTTGTCAAGTGCCCAGATGAATAGTGCGAGTAAAAATCTCTACAAAACTATGTGCGGCTAAAAACAGAAGAGGCCTTAACGAAGCCTCCTTTGCTGCACCTCCTGCTTGAAAGACGCGAGGGAGGTGCTGTGAACTATCTTTGCTGGGAGTGAGTTCCATATTCTGATAGCATCAGGAAAGAATGTTTTTTGATATATATTTGTGTTCTGGCATATGGGATTTGGAACTTATCAGGATTTCCACGTGTGCATGGTCCAGTTGATGGAATAAACTGGTCATCCGGGATGTCAATAAGCTTGTTGATGATGCAGTAGACCATGCTTGTCTGGTCATCACAAGTTGTGCAATTGTGTGTGCATTCTATGGATGTAATTTTACTAAGTGGATATACACCTGTAAAGTTTAGATCTAATTACATTGTTAGTATGCTTACCTCAAAACAAAAATTGAAAAAAAATAAACCGAAAAGGATTCTTTTTTTAAATGCATGACTAGTTTCTGTACCTCATTTGTAGCCTGTTATTTCAATGTCTGGTATTAAGTCTATTAACTCTTTGTGCGTTGACCCGTAAACCCTGTGTGTTGCATTATTTTAGCAGTAAACCCCTCGACGTGGTATAACACTCTCTTTTAGTCTGAGAGCTATAAAAAAAATCTGAACATTTAGAAAGGAAATGTTGTGAAGTAAACTTGAAGTGTTTGATCGGCTTTCTTGTCGTGTATGAACAAAGTATTGCAAATCATCTTTTTCTAAACTTTTTCTTCTTAAATTTCCAACAATACAATAGCCCTTTATTATGGTTCTTGGGTCAGTGGCATGATTCTTGTTTGTATTCACCTGGACAGTTCATCACACAAATGATTATAATGTCATTGGTAATCTGACAAACAGACCATACTACATTGAATAAAAGAAAAGAGAGTAGATCTTCAACTAGTCAAAGAGAAAAGCACTTCTTTCATAGATATAATGTAGGTGTCATGAGTCCTAATTCTTAAAGGTCAAGTCCACCCCAGAAAAATGTTGATTTGAATAATTAGAGAAAAATCAAACAAGTATAACGCTGAAAATTTCATCAAAATCGGATGTAAAATAAGAAAGTTATGGAATTTTAAAGTTTTGCTTATTTTTCACAAAACTGTGATATGCACAATTAGGTGAGTCAGTCGATGATGTCCATCACTCACTATTTCTTTTGTTTTTTATTGTTTGAATTATACAATTTTTAATTTTTTACAGATTTGAAAATAAGGACCAACTTGACTGAACCATATAGTATAAAACAATGCTATCTACACATGTTCAGGGAGGAATTAATCATTGTTTCACTTGACAATGAGGAGAAAATTAGAATATTTCATATTTCATATAATAAAATAAAAAGGAAATAGTGAGTGGATGACGTCATCAGTCTCCTCATTTGCATACCGACCAGGATGTGAATAGAACTGTTTTGTGAAATTAAGCGAAACTTTAAAATGTCATAACTTTCTTATTTTAAATCCGATTTTGATGAAATTTTCAGTGTCATGCTTTTTGGATTTTTCTCTTTTTATTAAAATCAACTTTTTTGGGGGGTGGACTTGTCCTTTAACAATGAACCTGGCTGTGGTATTGTTTGTGAGGAGGATTTTATTGATTCTTTTCTCTCCCGTTTTTCAATGAATTTCCTGGGTCTGCTGGAGGATTGATTTTTTTTTGTAATCATAAAGAAGGTAGATAATCTCCCACTAAATGATTTTGAAAGTTAATGTAACCTAAACAAAACAAAACTCTGAAAACTACAAACTACCGAACAAAGCAGCGTCGGTAGGGAGATGAGTGGGTTGTGCAGAAATGCGAACGAAACGTGTCTATTGGGTGTGCAATAATGCGAACGTAACATATGAAGAGTTAAGATCCTTTAGGATTATTGGGCATATTATTATGATTCCAGAGAAATTTAAAATGAGAGTAAAACCATATTTTTTTTGCGGCTAAATGTTTTGTAAGCAGTTTAAGTATAATTTAAGAAAAAACAAAAAAACTGTGGCTTAAAAAATTTTGTATATTGATTTCTCCTCCTGAATTCAGGTCTCAAAGTAACCCAAAGCCACCTGAAGGCCATGGCCTCCAAGCCATCTGAATGGCCTTGATGTTTTTCCAAATATTTGTAGACTGAAGGCCAAAATAGTTGCCCTTTATGCCTGAGGCCTTGGTGCCCTATGGGAATCCAGTGCATGTGTCCCATTGAAAAGTATATTAAACTATTGATGCCCTTCTGAATGGCTTTGCATGCCCCCTTAAGTGAGCACTGCCTTCCATTTCCTTTATTGTGCCCTTTAAAAAATGACCTTGCCCCTTTAATAACTCGAGCCCTGGAAATATGCATGAACATGAACCTGCTGCAAGTACAAATGGGTGAATTGTTCAGTTAGCACTGCTTTGCTAAAGTTGATTAATGAATAGTTTGCTCTTGAATAGAAGGATTTGACTGACAACAGCTTGTGTGTACACGAACCATGATTAAAATTGTTGATTGATTCAATACCTAGTTGCAGATCAATCTCTTGTACTTTAATTACTTTACCTCGTTCTCATCTACATGTACGTTCATAAACTACATGTAATAGTGGAAACCAGTCTAATGACGTTCGAAGCGGTCTTCCAAACCAGTTTAGATAACTACCTTGCGATGTGGTTTTCAAGACCACTTTGCCTTGTTAAACTGGTTTCAGTGTAGGAGAGGACACAGCCATTCTTCGGGAAGCGATGTTTGCAACGTGTGTAAGCACGTTTGGTGCACTACTCAGTACACACTCTGTGTAGGTGTAGATTGCCTACGCTGCAGTTTCAAAGTTGCACCCTGTTACCACGAGAGATATAATCCCCTCCCCCCCCCCCTTCCCAGAAAAAAACAACAACACACAACCAAAACAGACCCTGATGTAATAATCCATTTTGATCTGGAGCCTGTTTCATAAAGACCTTGAAACTACTGTAACTCTGCTATTATTGAAACTTCACTGGAAAACTTGACTGTGATTGGCTGTCTGCTGAGCCCTGGTACAATGCTATACCAGTAACTCTTTGTGAAAACAGGACCCTGGTTCTTCCATTTGGATTATGAAACTTTGTGTATCAAGATCGAAGTGAGTGCAGTGGTCAAATCAAAATTACATTGTAGATCAAGGAACTAATAAATGTCAATATTATAAGCAATGCTATTTGTATAAGGAATAGTTTTCCTCGTGTTGCATCGCAATTTGCTCCACATTTTGCGAAGACTCTATTGTGTACTTGACACATTTATAGGACTGTACAGAACCTAGTTGAGAGCTTTTTTCTTATGACCAAAAATTTTGGTACATGCAAAATGTTTTTTTTAAGTGATTTCTGGAATTATGACCAATGGCTGAAAAATTAACATAATTTAGAATGATGAATGAGTGGTTTTGTTCACTCATAAAGCTTTTTTTATGTGTGTGTGTGTGTTGTTTTGTTTTGTTGTGCTCAAGTCATTTTATAACCTCGGTTGATTTATAGAAGAACTCAGGGATTCTTATACCTGCCTTTCAGTGCATACTTTCATGACTATCTTCATCATTATTTTAGAGACTAGACCGATTATACAGTCTAAAGTTTGATGAAATGTGTCCCATCAGATATAACTCTAATGCAGTGACACTTTATGAATAATTTTAATTTTTGAAAAGATGATGAATACTGGTAATTTTGATGTGACTTTTGAAGATTTGGTAATTTTACCTTTTTATTAAATTGGTTCAATTTATTTTTAAGAGGGGAGTTCAGTATGATTATTATAGAAAGAAAAATAAATCTATTATTGAGCAGTAGATGGTATATGTTTTGAGTCTGTTGGTATGATGTTGGGGTGTGGCTTTTATTGGTCCTTGTGCATTGCATTTTTGTTAATCTGCCTTGTTGTACAGATAGATGTTACTATGTACTTCACTTGGGCAAAATGAATGGAAACTGATATTGCCTTCAAGGTAAGCAGAGAAATTTGCATCCAAACAGCATTCAGTGGGTGCTCGATTCAATTTATTTTATGAGCAATTTAGCATATTATTTCATGAAAGTTTGGATCCTATTCTCAGACTTTTAACCATTTTTAGAATCCTTGTAGTCTTTCCAATTGTTTTTGTTTCTATTTCTGTAGAACCAAACTTCTTCTGTTGGTGTGTGTGTCAAGTGTTCCCTGTGTCCTGTCCTATCTGACCCTGTCTAAACGTTGACCTTTGACCTAAGTATTGCTGAGCAAGGTCATGGGGTTCTGCGAGGAGATTAGGAGGATCGTGCTATGGCTTCTTCATCCATTTATCCTGCGATTCAGAAGAGAGGAACCCCCAGTGAGGAGTGAAGATCATGACTATTGGTGTGAGGATGACCCCCAAGGTGCAGTGCTTTCCCCTTTACTATTCATTTTTCACCAATCTTGCATGACTTGCACTGTGTACATTCCATGCAACTCCTGTGTGTGTGTGTCCACGTATTCCTTCTTCCAACAGCTGTGTTGTTAGTTCATTGTACATGTGTGTGGGTGTAAATTTAGATGAAAGCCATCTTGTATTAAGCATGTCAGCTTGTTGTGAGGAGAGACACAAAGAAAAAGAATACAGGGAGAAAGTTAGAGAGACAGAGAGCATTTCATTTTAGTTTTAATGAAGCTTGACATATGATATACATCATGAATGTCAGTATTTGGAGCAGTCACCTGCCTGTAATGTTTATTCCATTCTGATTTGAGATTATTTATGAAATGATGTTGTTAACACATCTTTCTTGATTGCTTTTTCACCTTCACAGCATGTATGTGATAGTAATCATGAATACATTCATTATACATACAGTTTGCTCTGTTAGGTTGCACTGTCATTGTCATGTTAATATTTAATACAGTTTTAGAAAGTATCATCATTTATCAGGCTTGATCTGTATCATCTACAACATTCATCACTGTCATAATTTGTTAAATGTCAAGTCTACCCCCAATGTAAAGTTAATTTGAATAAATGGAGAAAAGGGAAACATGCACAATGACAGGTACATAAATGCTGAAAATGTCATTAGCCTTTAATGAGAGAGTTCAGTACAGTACATTTATGTTATTTTTTACTCCAGCTTGTTTTACAATAACTTCTATGCACAAGATATGCTATTGTATTGAGAGTTAAGCCAATAATTTCACCACTTATTATTCATAGAATATTTCAAAATCGGCAGATTTGGTAATGAGATATACATATTCCATTCTAGGTTGCAACAATGGCATTTCCACATAATCATAGATGAATCAACGATGTTTCACATTATTACAAAGAAACACAGAATATTTTATATTTCACATAATAAAAGAAAGAAGAGCTTGGGCAACATCATTGCCATTGGTTCCCTTTTTGCATCTATCTGTACATGTAATTTGTGAAATTAAATGAAAATTTAATATGTCAAACCTTTTATTTTACATTCTTTTTGATGATATATATTCAGAATCATACTGATTTGATTTTCATCTTTTTTTTTTAGATGATTTTCTTTTCAGTTTCCCATTTTTTATTAATTTATTGATTAGTTTATTGATTTATTGTTTTTTTCAACAAAAAAAATTATTTATTAAATTATATCAATTTTTTTTTTTTTTTTTTTTTTTTTTTTTTTTTTGGGGGGGGGGAGTATTCGGTCTTCAGATGATCATTTTCCATTGTGACAGGTGGTTACTGTGATGATACTAAACATACATGTCTTTTTTTATTTATTTTTTTTTGCAAGAGCTGCGCAAGTATTAGAAACAGGATGAGTTTCCTGAGGAATGTATATAGATGAATACACTCTAGAAAAAGTAAAACATTTACATGTATACACATGTAGTTGGAGAGGGATATTAGTCACAGATGGGGAGAGAGAAAAGGAGAGAGGGAGGAAGAGAGACGGAGTGAGATAGAGAGAGGGGAGGAAGGATAGATTACAGTCAAGCAGGAAAGAAAGAAGTAGAACTGGAAGCGTGAAAGCTATTTGATTAAACTTTAATCTATTGGATATTAGTGGGCTAATTAACATGCAGTGTGAGTTTAATTTCAGAGCTCTGGGTACAAATCAGTGACGCACGGTATCGATTACTCTACATTGAGATGTGTAACAATGGGAAGTTTCTCCATCAATTGGCTCTGCCTCGCTGGATTCCGATAGATACCCAAATTACAATTGAGTAGAATGTATAAGAACTACCCGGGTCCCAGATTGTTTGTTTTAAGTTAATAAAAACAAAAATCTGTACATGTATGTCTGATGAGTATTTTTAGTTGTTTTTGTTTTCATATTTAGGCACTTTTTGTGGAATTCTAGGATAAACATGTAAATGACACACAGGATGGGCTCATATATACAACAAGAGGCCTGCAAAATATAAGCAAACATGTTGGCGAACATTAAAGAATTTGCCATCAAGCAACAAAGATTTATCATGCTTTATTCTTGAATTTTTTTTCAATTTACTGGACTTATAGATTATTTACCAGTGGTAGAGTATTTAAAATATTTAATGGAATTTGACATTTAAAAAAATTAATTATGAATGAAAATTCATTCACTTTCATTCATTTTATTCATTTAATTCAAATTATCATTGAAAACATACAACAATAATATTGTGTATATAAATATGCATGTTAGTCAAAAGACTTTGAAAGAGAATTTTATTTAGAAAAGGCAATGTCCCTGGCAATGATTGACTGTATAATGCTCATGAAACCTCATTGCATTGTGAGACTTAAGATGTCAACCAGGGCTCCGTAACACAAAGGTTTGCGATGAATTGCAAATTATACGAAAGAACCGCACTGATTGGTCCCTGGTCAGTATTTTAAACCTAGTGCGTGTGTATCATTGATAGTGGTTGGTCAGTTCATTTAGCGATTGATCGCTAATCTTTGTGTTACGGAGCCCTGGGGGTGTTTCACAAAGATTTAAATGTGACTAATGGCCGGGGTGTTGCAAGAAACATGCGATCAATTGCAAGTCTATTTTTGGTCCCTAAATCAATCATGTCTTGCAGTTAATTGCAAATTAGTGATTGATTGCTAATCTGCTTCTTGAAACCAGAAGTTTAATCTGATTTTCTATAACTAACATTGATCTATCAGTTGTAAAATTGCAACAGAATATTTGCAATTGATCGCAAATATTTTCTTGCAACACCCCCTTAGTGTTGCAATTTGATTTCCAGTTGTATGCAGTATATAACACATTGCCACATTGGTCAACTGAGGATATATGTGAGTCTGCTTTTTAAATTGATATGTTTAGTAATAACATAGGTTTTGTATAGCCCTCATATCCACCTTGTTAGGTGCTCAAGGCACTCCTAAGGTAGTCTACTTCCTGTCTGTACCCATATACCTCACCTGGGTTGAGTGCAGTACAATGTGGGTAAATTTCTTGCTGAAGGAAAACATGCCATGGCTGAGAACCCACGTCCCTCAGATTTAAAGACAAGAGTCTTAACCACTAAACCTTGATGCCCCCACATATCATGCCTGAGTTATCATGCATCCATTGGCATTTAAAGATAATTGAAAGAAGTTTCAGTAAAGACCAATTTAAAGAAAAAGTCTGTAAGATTGTCATATCAATCATCATCATAATAACAATAATAATATAGGATTTGTATAACACACATATCCACCTTGCTAGGTGCTCCTATATATTACCCCGGCTAAGCTAGTCTACCGATTCTGGTGCGCACAGCTTTTTGAGGAAATACTTCGTGCCGGTACCCATTTACCTCACCTGGGTCAAGTGCAGCATAGTGTGAATAAATTTCTTGCTGAAGGAAAACACGCCATGGCTAGGATTTGAACCCATGACCCTCTGTTTGAAAGGTGAGAGTCAGGACCACGACGCGCCCACGGATCATGGATCTAGATGTGGTACAATTACATGTGTATGAAATCCTGAAATCTAAGCTTTGGTATATATTTTTATAATATAAACTTATGTGCAAACAGACACTTTGGTGTGGTCATTTTATTGGATTGTGTAAAAACCCACTTTGAAATTGTTACCACGACTAGCATAAATTTATCTTTAAAAACATGAATAAAGTCACACTTTTTAACACCTTGTGAATCACCCTATACTACGTATACCTTTAAAACCTCATGTTGCCAATTTGAGAGGGTCGTAAATAATGGTGTCCTAGCTTTCTCACATCGTTACTGAGATTGTGTTGGTTCTTTCTCTTGAAGAGTGGAATTTAATAAAGGGAAGCCTGACTGTTGGATCGATTTAGACCAATTTATGTAACACATACCAGTGTATATTCATTGAACCATGGTCCCTACTACAAATGGACACTAATAGTTATTGCCGCATTACCGCAATGAATTTCTTCACATGACTATGTCAAAATTTTCATATTTTGTATACATGTACGTCATCTTTTTTATATGAGAATTTTTACAAAGTCAGGTGAAATCTTTCATAATCAAAGGATCTTCTCCATGCATAAAATCCAAAACGTTTGTTGAAAGCTCTTTTGGGAAAATGGAATCAAAATTTTGCAGCTACATGTAAGAAACTCCCTCATGATTATCATACCAATCACAGACTTTGACATACACCTGTATTCAGTTCTTTATACCTTTTTGTGACGCACTTATATTTAGCCTTGCTTCGAAATATGTTTTAAAAACCTTTATCATGGCACATAAATAGAGACTATATTTGTATATATATGGTGTTGTGCTCATATCTAAGAACTGAATATTATCAAAGGATGGTTCAGAAACATGGGTTATCAAGAAATCCTTATTAAAACGATAGACAAGATGGCTCATATACTCGACTTTTAATGAGGATACAAAATATTAGTTGGAGAGGTCACAAAACAAAAGATGAAATTTATGGAGATCTATCTCCTATTTTGTCCTGGCTGGTCACTGTTTCCGTAGTGAGTAGGAAGTTATTTCTGGTGTACTTTTGTTGCGCCTCCCTCATCAAATGAGAGGACGGAGACCCTTAGAGTTTGTTGATTACTTTAAAAATATGTAGGGATACAAATAATTGATTTACCAACTCTCGTGTCAGATCGCGAAGCGTGGCGTACCATTGTTGAGTCATTCTCAGATGCGTCCGATTGGTAGTGTAAAAATACTCTTGCCTGCCTATGTGAGATCACATCAGCACATAGATGCAAAGTTGGCATCAAACTTTTGTAAAGTCAACCTTTTCAACCATTTTTTTTTCATTGATAATGATATCATATACCTTTAAAGAAATACTGTTGCCTGCTTTTCTGAGATCATACCAAATCAGATATAGACATGTATATTACAGTCATATCAAGAAGACAAACTCCAAACTGACCGATGGCATGACATTACAAATAACATAACATCTTTGGTTGGTAATGACTTGGGTTTTGCCATTGTGACTTACATGCAATGCTAGCAGCCCATCCCACTTTCCCACACCCTTATCCATCCCATCTCATTCTATTTGTATTGGCTCACTTCCCCCAGGGATGAGAGTGTACATGTAAGTGTAACTAGCTGGATTGAATTGTTCACAAGAGAGATTAGGCTTCTAACTTCATTTTAAAGACATTCATTAAAAGTCAAGTCCACCCCAGGAAAAGGTTGATCTGAATCAATAGAGAAAATCAAACAAGCATAACACTGAAAATTTCATCGAAATGAGCTATTAGTTCATGGCTTGATTTTTGCAATGTAGCAGAAATATGGTTAACAATTACAAAGAGGACCATACAGCTCAGAGTTTTTTAAAAGTCAAATCAAGGCTTTTCAAGTCAGGTTTTTAAAGGAATTGAGCCCTGAGTATGAAAATGACCCTCAATTAATTCTGTTTAGATATGAAACAAAAACAAATTACCTGCTTTTAATTTGACCCATTTTGCCAATTGGGTAACTTATCCTATTGGAGTTCTAAAATCAATTTTGCCTTGGAAAGATCAAGATTGGGTTCTGTCATTGTCCATGCAAAGCTACAACATATTAGAGAGGCTAAAAGAACATGTACAGCTCACCAACAAAATATCCTTCACATTAATTGCTATTAAAGTCCGCTTAGAATGGTATTATAGTTACCGAAAAAGCCACGCTTTCTATTTTAACAAGGAATTATATTGATATCACAGTTTGCAAGGATTAAGTAGAATTGTTTGAAAACAATGTGTTGTTGCTGTTCAGTAATTTGAGTTATATTAGATGAGATGCTAACCAGTGGTTTTTATCTTCATTTTTTTTTAATAAAAGAAATTTAGGAATAGAAATAGAAAACAACAATTTGCGAATTGAACCGTCAGTTAGATAGCTATGCATTGTAATTGTATTGAAGTCATTTTTGCATTCAATAAGGAAGTTTATTCCTGGTGCGGGGGGGGGGGGGGGGGGACTTTATACTCACCCTGTTGTGTCAGAAACATTTTTTATGAGTGTTATAAATCCCCATCCATTTATATTGAAATAGATAGGAAATTGAAAAAAGATGTATATGTTAGACAAAAATAGTCCTTGAACACATTTTTTTACCCCTTGGCTACTTTACAAGTCTCAGAGTTTACAGTTCAACAGTGAGAATAATTGGAAGGGTTTATATGGCTAAATCTTCCCAGTACATACACTGTAGTTGGCAGTGTGGACATGCTTGATAATAGTACAGTCATATCATTGATGATTAATGTAAACACCCATGGGAGTGTTTATATGATGATGACAGGTGCATGAATATACGATGAAGAGTGAGAACGCACCTTGACAATGACAGACATTTCCTTTGAAGGGCTAGCTGATTGAGCTGGGCAATTTGACTTGATCAATTGCCTCTCGGATTTAGTAATCAACTTAAAGTGTTTTGTCACACCCAAGTGCATTGGTTTAGATGAGTGAGAAAAGGACGGAGACAAGATACTGGAGATAGGATGAGAGATAGAGGAGAGAGGGGTAGAGACAAAACAAGAGGGAGGGGCAGAGCAAGAGAGACAGAGTGAGAGAGGGGGCAAAGTAAGAGAGACAGAGTGAGAGAGGGGGAGAGACGAAGCGAGGAGGGGGCAGAACAAGAGAGAGAGAAGAGAGAGAGGGGCGGAACAAGAGAGACAGCGTAGGAGAGAAAGAAGAAGAGAGGAAATGAGATGTGACATGATGTACAAGTGTTTGATAGATGGATAGGAAGAGATTACTGAATGAACAAGAGAGAAGAGAGAGAGAGACACACACACACACATGCAGACAGACATGTAGATATGATTCAGAAACAGAGACAGTCTAGATAAATCTACTTCCAAGAAGCATTTTCTTGCACTTTGTCTTTCAGATGTTAATTCTTTTGTACAGGTATTCATGTTTATTATCATGCAAGTAATCCACTGAAAATAACATCATAGAATACAAAAAAAAAACTGATGAAAATGTAATAACATTTTAAAAGTAGTAAATACTGTAAGGTGAGAACATGTCATACAAGTAGTAATCCTGGTATATTAAAGTAAGAAATCTGATCTAGATCATACTGTAGAAGAAATATATCTACTGAAGATAACATATCACGTGTAGCAAATCTACTGAAGATGATGAACATATCATACAGATATACTGAAGATGAGAATATATCATCACAAGTCATAAATCTACTGAAGGTGATAACATAATATCAAAAGTTGGAAATCTACTGAAGATGAGAACATATTATTTACAAATAGTAAATTTACTGAAGATAAGAACACTTTTCATGTTGTAAATCTACTGAAGATGAGAACATATTTCAAGTAGTAAATCTACTGAAGATGAGAACATATTTCAAGTAGTAAATCTACTGAAGAGGAGAACATATTATTTACAAGTAGTAAATTTACTGAAGATGAGAACATATCATTTACAAATAGTAAATTTACTGAAGATAAGAACACTTTTCATGTTGTAAATCTACTGAAGATGAGAACATATTTCAAGTAGTAAATCTACTGAAGATGAGAACATATTTCAAGTAGTAAATCTACTGAAGAGGAGAACATATTATTTACAAGTAGTAAATTTACTGAAGATGAGAACATAATTCAAGTAGTAATTCTACTGAAGATGAGAACATATTTTAAGTAACTACTGAAGCTGAGAACCTATTTCAAGTAGTAAATCTACTGAAAATAAGAACATATTTCAAGTAGTAAATCTACTGAAGATAAGAACATATTATTTACAAGTAGTAAATTTACTGAAGATAAGAACATATTTCAAGTAGTAAATCTACTGAAGATGAGAACATATTTCAAATAGTAAATCCACTGAAGATGAGAACATATTTCAAGTAGTAAATCTACTGAAGATCAGAACATATTTCAAGTAGTAAATCTACTGAAGATGAGAACATATTTCAAGTAGTAAATCTACTGAAGATAAGAACATATTTCAAGCTTAGTAAATCTACTGAAGATGAGAACATATTTCAAGTAGTAAATCCACTGAAGATGAGAACATATTTCAAGTAGTAAATCTACTGAAGATGAGAACATATTTCAAGTAGTAAATCTACTGAAGATGAGAACATATTATTTACAAGTAGTAGATTTACTGAAGATAAAAACCAGGGCCTGACCTTTACTTTTTTCTTAGGGAGCCAGCCGGGCTCCTCAAGCACTTTTTTAGGGAGCCCGCATGGGTTTTAAGGA
This sequence comes from Lytechinus pictus, assembly GCF_037042905.1. Lineage (NCBI taxonomy): Eukaryota > Metazoa > Echinodermata > Echinoidea > Temnopleuroida > Toxopneustidae > Lytechinus > Lytechinus pictus. The sequence continues at coordinate 715,219 of NW_026974141.1, forward strand.
GCCCAAGTTTATCCCTTTTTTTTGCATAATACTGGTCATTACCTATTAAAATATTAAAGCACACCATCACGATACCAGTTGTATTTATTCAGGGTAAATCAGATTTTGACACCCCAACACACTTAGACACCGGTCACAAACACATAAGTCAATGACTTTTTTTTTTCATTTTTAATGCCCCCCCCCCTCAAAAAAAAATAATAAATTCAAAAAAGGAAACAAATTAAATACATAAACAAAATTGATTTTTTTTTTTCATGCTGAATCATGGATGTGGGTTGGTGTGTGTTTGTGTGGGTGTGACTGTGCGGTGGACTTGGATATACATGTATATGTTAAAGAAATTAATTCATCATCTAATTTTTACTCCAAATATTGTGTTTATATCAGTACAAAAACCACACAGGCTAAGTATGTCACATGTAGGCACATGTTACATGTACATGCATGTATACCCTAACTTTTCCTGCAGTTCTTTGAAAACGCAGATCTCCACGAAAATTGCATTTTTCTATGGGGGAGTCTAAATTTGGTGAAAAAGTATTCATCAATAACTTAAATATATATCACAATGAAGAAACCATCCAACTTTATTGGTAGTTTAAAAAAAAAAACCTGAAATGTAAACTCTATCTGAAACAGAAAATCACCATCATTGAGGCCTTTACTGACTGAATTGTCCCCCAGAGCTCAGGCAGAGAGAGAGAGCTCCGACTTGCACAAGTGTCAGTGCGTGCGTGAGTAAAATCCGGCGTCCTCCTAAAATCAGATGTTGCCATGTTTGATGATTTACTGTCTGATATTTACCCCCTCCCTTGAAAAAATGAAACAAATGATTTTTCAGGAATAATTCACTACCGAGGTAAGTTATTTTGGATGTTAATAGGCGCCCTTTTGACAAGCAGAGCCGATGTCTACATGACACAGAATCGTGATATCTCTAAGGGAAATGTGTGCATTGAAAATTACACACGGCGTAAATGATAATGGACCCCTGTACATGCAACTGTTTCTCGCACCGGTGTAGCCCGATTCTTTTTTCCATAGGTACCATGTGTGTGGAAAAACGTGGTACAGAAAAAAAGACGCAGCTAAGCAATTTGAAACTCGCTATTTTCGCTATTTTCAAGGTTTTTTATGATTTTGAAAACATAATTTAGACTTATAAAGCGTGGATTAGTGTGCTGGTAAGAAATTGCTTTTTTGGTGGCTGATACTAGAAAATCTTAGGGAGCCCACCGGGCTTTTTCAATTACTTTCTAAGGAGCCCGCAGAGGTTTTAGGGAGCCTTTTGCCACCGGGCTCCCGCTAAAATCGAGCCCTGAAAACATATTTCAATAGTAAGTCTACTGAAGATCATCGGATCCTTGCATGCCCACATACAGTGAATGCACCTTTTCCACTCCCTGGGGATCATTCCAACAAGAGTTCCAAGACTCAATTGCTAGGCATACTACACAGGCTTTCATATATTATTAAATATTATTACAAGTAGTAAATCTACTATAGAAGATGATAGCATATCATCACACAAGTAATTCTGGTAACACATAACAATAGAAAATCTGATCTATATTTATATACAGTAGAAGAAATAAATCTACTGAAGGTAACATAACAATTAGTAAATCTACTGAAGATGATAACATACATGTATTACCATACATGTTGTCGGCGGTCATCCGAATCGTTGTATCAGTCAATTTTTTGTCAAAAATCGATTTTGGGACTTTTGCAGAAAATGAAAGTACAAGTCCTATTCATAACTAAATTTCTAGGATGCTATTCATTTTAGTTTCTGAGAAATTAAGAGATTTTTATGGCGATGTCATACAAATTTTTGATAAAATACGCAAATCCCATTGGAAACGTGTACTGTAGCAGAGCAACAGAGCGATACGATGATTTGACTGACCACAACTTCAATGCGCGCAGTCAGCCAAACTGTCGTACCGCACTGCATTGACTTTGCACGTGATATGACACTGATCGCGCGCATTGAAATCGTCGTCAGGCCAAACGTATCGCTTTTTCCCTATGGCATTTTTGTACAGGGAAAAATCTAAGCCACTCAAAGCAAAATTACAAGCATGTACATGTTGCTCTTTTGCGATAATTCCCCCGATCCTTGGTTTTGTAAAAAATAAGGATACCAATGTCAAGCAATTGTCTTGGTCTATCCAACCATGTATTTTTCTAGCAATGAATATGTTGTATGGCTGGAGAAATAAGTGTGAAAATTGTAGTAAACTTTGAAGTAGATTTTCTCTGAAATGGGTTTGCACTGTCATGTGTGAGACGACGGTTCGGATGACCGCCGACGATGTAATAAATTTGCTACTAATTTGTCTATTGAAGATATTATCTCACAAACATTAAATCTACTGTAAATGGTAACATATTATACAAGAAGTACATTGACTAAAGATGATGCAAGGAAATCAAATATCATTGAAATATACATGTATCAAACAAATCCAAATAATAAATCTACTACAGATGATATCCATTTATCATGCAAGTAACATATCATACAATTAGTAAATCTATGGAAGATATTAACATATTATAACAAATTGTAGACTATCTACCGAAGATGATACCACATTATTATACAGTACAAGAAGAAAATCTAATGTATTTGATAACACATTATCAAACAATATAGATATAGAGGATAACAATTTATCATTAAGTTCAAATAGTAAATATATTGTACATGATAACTATGCTTTATATACAAGTAGTGTTATATAATAATGATAACTCATTGCCATATCCTGAGTAAATCATATGTAGACATACTGGCGGATCCAGGGGGGGGGGGCAAAGCTGGCTGATTTTGTGGACGAAATGTGCTTATTTTTGGTTAAAAACATTCTTTTTTTTTTGCTTGCCAAATTTTTTGTCAGGAAAATGTGCCCCCCCCCCCTTTTGGAAATCCTAGATCCGCCCCTGTGTAGACAATATCAAACAAGTAGTAATTGTGTTGTAGGTGATAACATGTAATCATGTTATTGCCTGGTTATTGAGTTAACATTTTCCATACCCAGGCAGCCTCTCCAACTCTCATCCAGGTCTTATTTTCTTTATCATGCAAAATAATAATTAATCTTCTCTTAGATAATTTGTTTGTATTAAACTCTGTATTCTCTATGTTTTGAAATGCCAAATAAAATAATAATGATAATAGATTAGTAAATATAACATATCATTCAAGTAAAGATGATATCATGAGAAATGTACCTCAATAATGAAAGCTCTTTATGATGAGGTCTTCTTTGTTGATAGATTATATTACTGTTGAATGGATTCATGGATGACCACTTTCCTTGGTTTATTCAGCGCCCCCATTTTTCTAAATAACTTGGTTTTCCACTGTAATCATTATTGTGTTATTTTATTTTAAAAGTAATATTTTTGTTTTCATTTCAATTCAATTTATTCCATTTCCATTCAAAACATGATACAAAGTAATATAAATCAGATACAACTTTACAGACGAGCATTCTTACCTCGTAAAATAGTATGAAATTGAGCATAAATGGGAATGAGGGGGTCCACTTAAAGCAAAGCTAATTTCTCTTACATTAGAAGCCAGCATAATTATGAGGAACAAGAGAGAGCTCAGTTTTTCCCTTGCAGATTTGTTCAAGCCATTTGTCATACATGCACTTTAATCAGCGATTATTTTTATGATGAGATCTGAGAGGGGAGCAGTCTTCCTTTTGACATTTTTAGGATGATATAGATCTTACACTGTAAAAAAAAATATTGGGTAAAATTTTACCACCATGAGGGTAATTATGTGTCCAACCAATTTGGGGCAGAATTTTACCCAATGCGGGAAGCATATTGTCTAGTAATGTTAAAAACTAAGAAGCAATTACTTTAGAATGGGCAAAGTTTTCATCACACTGGATAAATAAAAATGCCCAAAAGAAATGCCCAATGTTGATTGGACACATAATTACCCTTATGAAACACTTTTACCCAATATTTTTTAGAGTGTACTTTTAGACAGCCATTTTATTATAATGAGATGTGAGATAGAAGCATCTTTCATTAAAATCACATCATAGTTGAGCCAGGGTCGATGCACTTTATCACTCCTTCAGCAGTATATATTGTCTGTGAATCTACTCATTTGCTCTCTCCCCCATGTGTCATTTAGATTGGGGCTAAAAAAGGAAAGTCTCATAGGGCTAATACACAGCTTTGTTAAGGCCCCATTCACTAGCTTGAAGGCCTTTGTCATAGTAATTAAAAATTTGTAATTTGAAGCCCTGGCATTGATATCAGTATTCATTACTGGTTCGGTGATAAAAGGAACAATATGCACATAACTTGAATGAGATGTCTTATTTTGGCAATTTTCTTTATTGATGTTCAGACTTTAAGCAGGAAGAAGTTCCCAACTGCAACTCATTTTTTTTTTGGGGGGGGGAGGGGTTTGGGGGTCAGAGATTTTAAACTTTCACATGCTTTCATCAGCTTAGGATTGACCAATTTTCAGAATTCTGACTCTTTATAAAATCACAGAAGGTAATCTAGGTATAGAAGAAGTATCACAGGATTTTAATATCCTGATGAAATTAAAGGTGCCCAAATACTGGTAAACATGGTGGGGGACATTATAATTGGGAAAATGATACAGGTCCCTGCAGATAGTTATAGGTGGACCACATCGGGTTGCAGATATATTTTTTTTTATCCATGAAATAATGATGACGATAATGGTGAGGGTGATGATGATGATGATAATGGTGATGATGATGATGATGATGAGGATGATAATGGTGATGATGATGATGATGATGTTAATGATGATGATGATGGTTATGATGATGATGATGATGATAATGATTCAATTATTTATTTGATGATGATGATAATGATGACAGTGGTGGTGATGATGATGGTGATGATGAAAATGGTGATGATGATGATGATGATTGTGATGATGATGATTCAATTCAATTAATTTATCTGATGATGATAATGATGATAATGATGGTGATGATGATGATGATGATGGTGGTGGTAATGATAACGATTGATGATAATGATAATGATGATGGTGTTGGTGATGATGGTGATGATGATAATGGTGATGATGATGATGATGATGGAGGTGATGATGATGATGATTGATGATGATAATTATGATGGTGGTGGTGATGATGATGATAAATGGTGATGACAGTGATAATGATGGTGATGATGAGGATGATGATGGTGGTGGTGATGAATGATGACGGTGATGATGATTATGATGATGATGATGAATAATTATGATGAGTGTTATTAACACTTTTCTTTGCCAGAGGAGACAAAACACAAATAGGATGTCTTTCTATGAATCTATCCACACAAGGAACCAAATCGATAGTAGTTTAATTTATAAAGTACAGCACTTTAAGACTCGTCACTCTACTTTCACCTCTCTCGCTTGAACATTTTTCAATATTTATAAGCCTTGGTTGAACCAGGTAACATCCACTGGATATTAAGTCTTGATAATGGCCAGCTTTATAAGCCACAACACCACAGGGAATTAGCCTATATACTCCATTTAGACTGATGCATGCATCTTGAGTTCTTTGGTCTCAGGAAAGGACATCATATTAAAGTTCAGTGTGTGGAGTGACAACCTAATGCTATAGGCTTGTACTCTGAAGTTGGGTTTGATATAAACTTTCGTTTGACAGTTTTGGTTTAAAGAGAAATTCCAGTAGTTGCAGTAAACACTGATTTCATGAGAAAGTCTGTAAAACCAGGCTTAATTGTCAGTATATCATCGAAGATCTAGATCTGGTACAGTTACATAAACTGAACTTTGTGAAATCTTGAAATCTACGCTGAAAAATGTTCAGACTGAACTTCCCCAACACAGATAAGCGCACGTGGGACTGTGTATAATTATTGCTTTGAGCGTCGGGCCCGACGCTCTACCCGAATCCTGTGCTTATTTGCTGATTTCTCAGCAATTACACAATTTCTTCCAGAATCCTTTGGCACATGCATTTTATTTATACAAACAGACACTTTGGTGGTCATTTCATTAGATTCTGTAAGAACTCATTTTGATATCGTTACCAAAACTAGCATTTACCTTTAACTGGATAATTCTGATTAAATTTTCTGTAAAAGCCCCTGATGAGGTATAACACTCACACCTAATCTAAAGCCCTTCTGCACATTTTGCAATCTGACTATCACCCAATTACTTAACAAATTTTGCTTTGAAAATTCTTAAGAAAAAAAAAAAAATATCTCATAGAAGTTCTGGATAATGCTTGGAATACAAAATATTTGATCACTGTCAGAATAAAATCTTAATTTCCTTGAAATCACAGCTGATTGCTATTACATCACTAAACTATTGCCATTATACATCACTAACAATTGGTAATGAATTTGTTCTTCCAACGGAGACAATCCCAATAAATTTGGCATTTTGATTTTGATTCTGATAGCACTATTCAGAAATTTTGATCGTATAGATGTTGCGGGTTGAAATGTAGGCCTACATATCGAATGATATTACACTGTTTACAAAAATCAGATAAGAAACGAACCATGTAGTGTTAACTGGGCTTGGAGAGAAAAGAAAGGAGTTAGAGTATAACAATTGGATGTCCTGTGAAAGTCTGCAAGACCAAGGTCAATGCATCATGTAGAACTAGATCTGGTATAATACTGAACATTGTGAAATCATGAGATCTTAAGCTGAAAAAAAAAACCATCACATTGAAGATCACCAACACAAATAAGCACATGTGGGACAGTGTATTGTTATTGCTTGAAAAAGACGCGACAATTTAATCCTTGTTTTGCCAACTTCTCAACAATGACACAATTTTCTCCAGAATCCTTTGACACAGATTTTTTTTTCATTTTTTATACAGACAGACACTTGGGTGGTCATTTTTAATTGGATTCTGTACAAACTCCTTTTGAAATCGTTACAAGAACTGGTAAACTGTCTTTTAAGAACTGATGGCTGCCTTTAAAGAGTGCGTGCAGGTTTGCGCTTGAGGAATAAGCAAACAGTGTTGAGCTAACACTCTGTGACTGGCTATGAGCTTAGTAAAGAATGATACCCAAAATGCCATCACATGAACGTGAGCTTAACACTCTCCATCCTCCTGATACAGTACTTGTACACCATGTTACGTTGACAGGCAACCAAGAGTCTTGGTAACTCTAAAGGCCACCGCACACCTTACGACTGTTCGCGATCCGATTTTGGAACAAATCGCATTTTGCTCATTTTCTGAAAATGTGAATGGAACATATAATTTCATTTGAGGTTAAAATTAATTGAAAGAATACTAAAATAACCATTTTGAAAGATTGCAAGCCTTTATTTTGGAGTAAAGGCCAAATTAGTTTCAAATCGTAGCCAATCGTACGACTGCTATGACGTCATTACGACTAGATATTAAATTCACTTTTATTCTAAGAAGGATGATATCATAGTCACTGATTTGAATATAGGTATTCGTACGATGATTTAGAACATTACTCAGTAAGATATTCCAAGTCTCAATATTAGCATCACATTCTATTACATTTTATTCTGAAATCGGGTCGCAGACCAGTCGTAAGGTGTGCGGTCGCATTAAGTCTTGTGTCGCAGATTCTTATTTGAAATGGTAAGACAATTCCCCTACTACACAGCTTTGAGAGTTATTTCTGTGACTGAGTTTGAGGCAAAAGCTTCTGAAATTTCTTGTGCTTTTGTAGCTACTGAAGTACTGAAATTCTTGAAACTACTGAAAACAACTGAAAGCTACAGAAATTAAAGTACATATTTTTGTTTAGTAAGATCATACACAGTAAAAATAGAATTATACAATGCTGTTTACTATATATGAACCTTACAGTAATTGTTTAAACAGTTTAAACAAGTGTTTAAATCTTAAGCAACAAAGATTTATTTTCAATATCTAATCTTCAATAAATTAAACATGATTGTTTAAACGGTTAAACAAATAATGTAAGGTTCATATAGTAAACAGCGTTGTATAAAATCTTAAACAGCGTTTTCACTGTGTACTGGAAACAAAATCATGGCTTTGAAATTGTGCTCCATACATATCTTTTAAATTTCGTTTTTTTATCATTGAAGATATTCATTCAAATATGCCATTATATTTAATATGCTAATCAATATTCACTTTCTGTTGATTTATATTTTTATATCTCCTCTGCTTTTTCATTGTTTGATTTCATATTTTGCACCTAAGATTGGGTAAAAGCGGAGAAAAGGAATTTGGAAATTTAATTGCAATGAAAAGCGAGAAGCTGTGCTTTCATGAGCCGCCTGGGGATTCATGCATGATTTATCAAACATATACATCCATTTCACACTCACATGAATTCCAATAAAGTGAGATTACATTTCACTCACTCAAGGTCGAAATCCAATCATATCCTCTCTGTTATAAATCATAATATTTGAAATCTCTCTAATGAAACCCTCATTTTGAATAGGTTGTTCTGTGTGGGGTAATTTTATGTTTGTACTTGTGTGTTGTGATGCTGTGTGTATATGTGTAGTTTTTTTAAGTAGGCCTATATATGTTTTTTATTTGTGTGGGTGGATGTATACTTTTCTCTGTGTGTGTGGCGTATTTTAGGTTGGTTATGTGTGATGGATGTATTGTGGGTGGTCTGTGTGTGTGAGTTTGTAGGTCTTTATGTGTGGGTTTAATTCGGTTGGTCTGTGTGGGTGTGCGTGTATTTTGGTTGTCGTGTGTCTGTGTTGTGGTACATGTCTGTTTGTGTGGTAGTGTTTGGGTACGTTTGTGTGTTTGGGTGTTTTGGTTTAGTCTAAATGTATGTGGATTTTTAAAATTAACTATTATGTTGTGATTTGGGTGGAGTGTTTTTGGTTAGTGTGTGTGTGTGTGTGTGAGTGAGTTTGGGAAATGGAAACTAAAAAACGAAGCCCTGGAAACCCTTAGTTGCAGATTTAGGCAATGAGTTTTGAAAAGTTGCCCCCCCCCCTCCAAAAAAAAAAAAAAAAACCATAAAGGAAATTTGTTTTTTGCCTGGTGGGTGTTTGATAAAGCTGTTTGTAAGTTACGAGCGACTTTAAGAATGACTGGTGATCCTTTCTTGTGGTAAATGGTATATTAATAGGCGATTGCTATAAAGCGCTTCATGAAAGGCCCCCCTGGTCTTTAGGTTTGGTTGGTCTGTTTGTATGTAGTTTGGCATGTGTAACAGTGTATTGTTCATGGTTGGACTATGAATATGTTTCAATGTGGGGGTTGGTCTTTGCATATCATATTCATGTGTGTCTTGGATGTTAAAAGAAAAATACATTAAAATAATCATTAGATGCAAACTATACAACCTTTGTTGTAAACATTCTTCCCTTGTTATTGTAAAATTTACACAGAATGCATGTGAAGATACTCCATTAAGATATCATTTTAACAATATTTTGAGGCATGGTTCTTAAAGCTATGGTTGGTAGGACATATTATCTCAGTGATCATCTAATTTTTTTTAGAGAAACTAAACCAAGTCTCGCTGTTTGTGTAAAGCAACCTGTGAAATCTACTCTTTCAATGAAAAGGGGAAAAATAATGAATTAATTCTTTAAGGACAATAGAAAAGTGAATTTGGAGTGAATTTTAGTTCACAAAAAGTGTATTGTGTCTTTATTCATTTTTAAATGATATGAAAGATTCCATAGTGATGATCTCTTGGGCCTTTTCAAATAGGTTAAAATAGATGCTTTCACTCAAAATTCACTAAAAGTTTATATTTAGAATTTGATAACAAGTTATTTCTGTAAGATTGAACATTTTATTTCCTTTTAGAAAGAATTTGATTATTTTCCTTTTGTCTGTTACAGAGATTTTTGGACGGAGAACTAATAGTGGTCAGTATCAGAGCCAGCTTTTTCCAAATCTTGATAACAATAATGTCTTATTTGCCAAGGGTGACCACTTGAGCCCTAAATCAATTGTTGTCAGAATCTTCAGCATCAATTTGAAGTACTGTTAAAGCTTTAATGACAAACCCATGAAATTTTTGTTCCATTGAAGTAGAGTGAATTGTGATAAACACTAGTGGACTTTTCTTATGTACAAGTTCATGTCATAATTTTGTATGTATGTAATAATGGATCTTTTTACATGGGAGAAATGATCACTAAACTTTCAGAAATAATATTGTTGGATTATGTTTTCTCCTTTAAATCATGCCGTAATAAATTCACATTTTTTTTTGCAGTAAAAGACATCATTTTGCCAAGGAGAATATGCTGTAATGGGTGATACAATGATCTCCCTTGTCAGCTTTTGTAATCTTTTCTATATGAAACACTTACATGCATAGTAAAAGTTTCTGTATTGCAGCATGTTCTGTTTGTTTGTTTATGTTTATGTTTTGGGAGAGGGATTTTTTTTATTCATTATGAATCTCATCCTCATGGGTGTCTTATGTTCCAAGTCAGTGCCTTGTTCCCATATGTGTACTTGTATCTACATGTAAATTCTTCATAAAACTCATTTGTCACTAATTTAATCTAGGGTGATTCATTCTCATATCCTTGCTGTCTTTTACTTTCTCATTATCTTGGAAATTGTAGGTCATTGTTTTCACCAATTAATGTAATATTACAGGGCTATCATGGAAAGTTAACAATAGTATCCTCTAATGCTTGAGGTTCTTTCAGGTAGTTCTTCATTTTAAGCCTGTAATTAGTGTCGTAGGTTTCACGGTACATCATGTATCTTTTACAGTGTTGGTCCTGAAAAGGACCACCCAATCTCAACGTTTCGACAAGTGTGTTCTTGTCGTCTTCAGGAGAATGAGCAAAGTTTGTAAAAGCAGGCCTTATGTACTCTGTCAAAGTGCTGTATGGAGAGTATAAAAGGCCTGCTTTTACAAACTTTGCACATTTTCCTGAAGACGACAAGAACACACTTGTCGAAACGTCGAGTTTGGGTGGTCCTTTTCAGGACCAACACTTCGGCTTGCCCAAGAAAGATACATGGTGTACCGTGAAACCTACTACACTATTCTTCTTCGCCATGGAAACCTTCAGAAGTTACAAGCCTCCATGTATTTTGTTTGTTTCCCTACAGAGGTTTTCGGACAGGGAGATAATGGATACAACACATTCCGTATCCCAGCCCTGGTCCAGCATCGTGGGGTATTCCTGGCCTTCTGCGAGGCCCGTAGGACATCCTTCAGGGACTGGGGAGCTAGTATGGACCTGGTCTTACGCAGAGGTAGACTGTGCGACATCAGGGAGGCTGATAAAGAGATAGAATGGGGTGATATACAAGTCGTTGCTTCTATACCGGGCAAAAGGTAAGTCTAGTGGAGCATAGGAAATGGCAATGGGGGATTCTGCCGCTATCGCAGCCTAAATTCCACCTAAACATCCTCACAACCTTATTCTTTGGGGCGAAAGTTTTCTTCAATATTGCCTTAATCTGCCACCAGAATTTTAGTGCTAATTTGTTCTATATCCAATGATTTGTAATAGGCCTATAAATAGGAAGTCCAATAAACATTTTTACACAGCTTTTTAGTCAAGGTCTAGTGCTTTGTGTAATGTACATGTATGGACTACATGTATTTCACTGTTTCCACTGACAGGCTCAAGGCAAGGTCAGCCTTACTACTTGTATGTATGAGCTTGAATGAAGGGGTGGGGCTTAATGCTACAGTCCAATTCACACCAGCAAAAAAGACTCCAAACCGTCCTATGGTATGCCATTATAAATAATGTTATATCTTTAGTAGATCTTGAGTCGGGTTCGCCAGTGTGAATGTTGCATTGGGGCTTACCATAGCCATGAACAAAATGAACCAATGTGACCATCCGCCCCAAAGCAAAGAAAAAGTTGTTAGGGAAAGTTCTCTGTTAATAGCCAAAATGATGATTTGGTATTCAAAAAGAAAGCTGGTGACTGCTTGTCACATTTAACAAACAAGACATTGATGTCATGGGAGAAATGGCTATTAAACATTAACTCCTGTTTTGATCCAATCCAATTGACATCAATTGGAGTATCACATAAGGACAAGCATCGCACCGTTTAATAGAATTAGACATGATTGTTTTCCTTTTGGAGCAAGCCCCCTGAGCATCTTGGAGTATTTCATGAAGAGTTTTTGTCGGTGATTTTCACTGACTTACATTTGTAATTTGCTAGCCAACGTCCTTAATAAAAAGCACTTGCAAATATTGTCATGAAAAGCTCCCCGTATTTGCACTGGGAGCCACTAATGAAGAACACGTACATATATTCATTAATCTTTAAAGGACAAGTCCACCCCAACAAAAACTTGATTTTAATTAAAAGAGAAAAATCCAACAAGCATAACGCTGAAAATTTCATCAAAATCGGATGTAAAATGAGAAAGTAATGACATTTTAAAGTTTCGCTTCATTTCACAAACAGTTATATGCACATCTCAGTCGGTATGCAAATGAGGGAACTGATGACATCACTCACTCACTATTTCTTTTGTATTTCATTATATGAAATATGAAATATTTTGATTTTCTCGTCATTGTCATGTGAAATGAAGTTTCATTCCTCCCTGAACACGTGGAATTCCATTATTTTAACATTTTGTGGTTCAGGCGAGGAGGTCCTAATTGTCAAATTCGTAAAAATTGAAATATTGCATAATTCAAACAATAAAAAACAAAAGAAATAGTGAGTGAGTGACATCATCAACTCTCTCATTTTGATGTAACTGGCTCGTTCATATAACTATTTTGTGGAAAAATGTGAAACTTTGAAATGTCATAACTTTCTTATTTTACACCCGATTTTTAGCACTTTGCTTGTCTGATTTTTCTCTATTGATTCAAATCAACATTTTTCTGAGGTGGACTTGACCTTTAATAGCTACATGCTTTGTACATGGTTGTCATTATCAAATTTGTTTTATCATTAGGATGCTCATTGAAAGGATTCAGTGGACAGTCCATGTGCAGACCTGCCAACCAGTACGTTTTAGCCGTATTTAGTACGTTTTTGCAACCAAAATACGGCAGTACGTTTTTTCTTTAAAAAGTATGTTTATTGTATCGATTTTTTTTTTTTTTTTTTTTTTTTTTACAAATCGTAATTTATTGAGAAAAATCATCTCTATATGTTTCTATTTCATAAAACGTACACAAATATGGTTATTAGATCAATGTAATTTCAGGTAACTTGTTTTTTTTTTCAATCATTTTGTAAAACCAGGGTGAGATATACACAAGTTTCAATGTTTTTTTTTTTCATCTGCAAGAGCAGTGCGCATTTTAGCTTGCATGCAGCTTGAGCGCCGTGATGGGCGAGTGCGCCAAGCATTTTATTATGAAATACAGTTTTTTGGGGCGAAATACAGTTTTTTGTATCACGGAATACAGTTTTTCATTCCCAGAGGTTGGCAGGTCTGCATGTGCTGAGTGTCATTAGTTGTATCTCTGTACATTATGATAATTGTCCGATCAATAGGCCCTATAACATTGATCATTGTTTCATTGATAGTCTGGGCGCATGCTAACGATTGGACAAAGAATTATCTATTGGTGATGAACGTTAGTGTACCTGAGGGAGGGGGGGGGATACACTTTCAGAATTTTAGTGCCTCTTTTTGCTTGTCAGAAATTAGTTTGGTTGCCTCTATGAAATAGCACACAATGATGTTGAATTTTAAGCACCACTTTTTTTTTGAAAGATTTATGCTTGCCATTGTAAAGCTCAATGTGAGTAGCCGCTGTGAGCAAAATACTGACAGTCACTTACCATAGATTTAGATCTGACATCAGAAACCAAACATTGTGAGCTAGTTAATTGTATGGGACCAAATACACTTGAAGGTCAAGTCCACCCCGGAAAACGGTTAATTTAAATAAATAGAGAAAAATCAAACTATCATAACGCTGAAAATTTCATCAAAATCGGATGTAAAATAAGAAAGTTATGACATTTTAAAGTTTCACTTTATTTTCACAAAACAGTGATATGTACAACTCAGTGACATGCAAACGAGACAGTCGATGATGTCCCTCACTCACTATTTCTTTAGTTTTTTACTGTTTGAATTATACAATATTTCAGTTTTTACAGATTTGACAATAAGGACCAACTTGACTGAACCATATAGTATTAAACAATGCTAATTCCATGTGTTCAGGGAAGAATTAATCATTGTGTCACTTGACAATGAGGAGAAAATTAGAATATCTCATATTTCATATAATAAAATACAAATGAAATAGTGAGTGGATGATGTCATCAGTCTCCTCATTTACATACCGAACATAATGTGCATATAACTGTTTTGTGAAATTAAGCGAAACTTTATTATGTCATAACTTTCTTATTTTATAAATATATCCAATTTTGATTAAATTTTCAGTGTTACATTATGCTTCTAAATTTTTTCTCTTTTTTATTCAAATCAACTTTTTGGTGGGGTGGACTTGTCCTTTAAGATTGCCCATGAATACTGCCTATTGGGAAAGCGGTCATATGAACTATATTGGATATCCCATGGTTTCCCATGATATTAACAGATATTTCATTGAATCCCATGAAATATATGGATATCCCATGATCTCCCATGAAATAATAGTGGATATCCCACGGTCTCCCATGAAATAAACGGATATCCCATTGTGCCTCTGCGCATCATCCGATTTTCATTTAATCACGGAGGATAGATTACCCCCCTTAACCTTGCTGCGTGTGAAGGGATGGGAGGTACATTATTAGCGTACTATTTGTCTACCTTCCTACAATACTGGATGAAGCTTGGCAATCTATCATCAAACCCCCTGAGGTAGGTGGGCGGGGGTGACGGGGGAGGTGGGAAGGTGCCTCAATGCTCCGACCAGGTGCTTCACTTGTATTTCAACCTTTGAGGATTTAAGAACTTGGAATGGCAGGGGAAAAAATGAAGGAGGAAAAATAGTCTGAGAAGAAAGACGATTGGAGGTAGGGTTTGAGACTTGAGAGGGAGAGGGAGAGAGAAACACTGAGAAAAAGAAATTTGATGGGGGGGGGGGGGCTGTAGAGAAATAGTGTGAATTTTTTTAAGGCTATTAAAGGGAGACCAAACAGGAAGGGGAGGGTGGAGAAAGGGAAATACAAAGAAAGAGATTAAAGTGATGAGGTAAATGGCAAGAGAGAGAGAGAGAGGAGGAAGAAGAATGTGAGAGAGAAAGAAAGAGGGGGGGGGGGTGAGAGAGTATGATAAGTTTATGCTAGGATGAACAAGAAGGGTTTAAAATGAAAAAGTGAAAAAGCATACAAATTATCTAGAATGTGACAATCTTGTTCTAGAAAATAATGACTGATTAGTGTTACTTATTTTTCTCAAGCTAAATTTTAAAATGAAATCTCATTGTGATATTTTTCACAAATCTTTTATTTATATATTTCGTTCTCCATTATACATTAATGACTAGCTCTGTATTTGGTCTCATATCAAAGAAGAGATTTTATTCTTGTATTTTTTAATTAATGATCAATTCAGATAATAGTCAAATCAGTCTAAACCAAAAATTAGTTTTCTCTTAGGACTGCACTGTAAAGCAGGACAGGTTTCATGGAGGAAACCTGCTCCATTATCTCATAGACACCGTTCTCACTACCATCCTAGAGTTTACTGGAAACCAATTAAGGAAACCAGTTTGGAAGATCGCTTTGCTAGTGTTCCCACTTGATCACACGAAAATGGTTTTCAAAATCACTTCACTTAAAGCGATCTTGTCGCTATGGAAACGCTCTCAGTGGGGTGATACGTTTCACGCGAAATGCAAAACCGCAGCGTAGGCATGTGGAGTAGCGCGCTCAAAATGTGCAAAGATCGCTTCCCGAAGAACGGTTGTGTCCTCACTTATACTAAAACCAGTTTAACGAGGCAGAGCGATCTTGAAAACTACATCGTGAGGTGGTTTTCTGAACCGGTTTGGAAGATTACTTCCAAGATCGCTTTGACCGTTCTCACTACACGTTAAACTAGTTTCCAGTAAACTAGTTTTAGGAAGTTAGTGAGAACGGTGTCATAGTCGAAGAGAAAGGGGAGGGGAGTGAAGGACACAAGGTTGTTTCCATTGTAATGAGAATGGAAGCTTTTTATCTCAGTTGATGGAAATGAATCTCTAGGATGAGCTCAATACAGCTACACTTCTGTGTCAAATCTGATAGTACAGGTCAACTAATTAGAACTACAAACAGGTTGAGATGAGGAGGAGAGGGAGTGAGAAGGTAAGGTCAGAGAGTGAGAGGAAGAGAGAGAGAGAAGGAGAAGGAGGCCGGGAGGAGGAAGCAAAAGGCAAACTGAGAATGAGGGTTAACAGACAAATGAAGAATAATTTGAATTTTTATTTGCTTCATGAGATCATGTTCTTTGAAGCAGTTGAATGTAAGAAGAATGGAGACTTCTATGGGGCGATTCCATGCTAGAAAAATCAGCCATTTTCACAATATTTTTCAACCTGCTGTCCAAACGAACGAAGAACTTCAATTTGCTTTGTGGTAATATCAAAGTACTGCTGGGTAGACATGCAAAAAACTGACAACCAACAAAAATAATGTTGTCCATAGGTGAATTAGAGCTTAAAATGTTGCGCGTTGTACGGGACATTTCTGCGTCCCGTACGACACACAACATTTTCACCTATAATATACCCATAATCAATTTTTTTGTGTTGGTTATTAGTTTTTCACATGACTACCCACTAAAGCTTTATCATGGACAAAAAATAATATTTTATTGCCCAAGCATTCGGCTAGGAAACTAGAAATTGTCAAAATGTCCCGTACGACACGTATGGAATCGCCCTATGGGTGATTATTGTGTTAAGAGCACGGGGGATATTGGATATATGCATTGTACTTTCCCCAAAAAGATTAACATGTAGTTTTAATTGAATAAAAAGGCAAGGGTAGACACATGAGAAAGAAAAGAGATGAATGTAAAGTAGATGGAGGTTGATAGAGAGAAAGGGAAAGGTATAAAGCAAGATGTGAAATAAGAGAATGTAGATGAGCTGAAGAAGGTGGAAGCAAGATATGTATAATAATAATGATTATAATCATAATAATAATAATTACAATTTATTTACTCAGGGTAGCCACTTCAGTTTATAGTAAACTGCTCTACTAGCGGGCCCTGCATGACATAATAGATTTGTATTTATACCCTTCTCCAATCTGAATTGATGAGCACCTATGAAAAGAAAGTAGAAGGTCCCATTTTTATAAGTCTTTGGTATGACTAGGCCAGGGATCAAACCCACGGCCTCCCGTTCATGAGGCAGGCACTATACCACTGAGCCAGCATGACTGGTTAAGAAATATATAACATAGATAATTTAAAAAAAAAAAAAAAAAAAATCCATAATTTATTGTTCGAAATAGACATGAAATGAAATACTCCGAAAATTTGCTTGCCCAATTGATCGTGGGCCCGGCAGCCGCTGTGCAGCGCCAGATCGACGAGGCTCTATCCCTTTAATCGTTGAACGCCAAACAGGGTAGCAGCAACTCCCATCTTTTAACGTCTTTTGGTCTGACGCGGCCGGGGTTTGAACCCCCGACCTCCCGGTTGTGAGACGGACGCTCTACCAACTGAGCCAAAACACCGGTTAAGACAGGTAGAAATGAAAAAAAGATGAAGAAAGAAGGAAATACAGAAACACCATTTAAGCAAATTATGCTAGAATTTAATACATTTACTTTACATTTAATACATACAATTGAAACTTGAATGGAGAGAAAGCGAATGATAGATATATGGAGATGGGGTGATGGGGTAGAGGGAAGAATGTAGAGGGAGAGGGGAGAGGTGGTTGGTGAAGAAGAGAAATGATCAGGTTATCATTTAAAACAAAGGATGGCAGTATTGATTGCATCTGTTATAAAATTCTTGTACTTTCAGATATATATGTAGATGAGGGGAATATATCTGGGTGATGAGATGGAGACTGAAACAGGGAGAAAATAGATATGATATAGAGAGAGGTAGAAGGACAGAGAGGGGGAGGAATAGGGAGAGAGAGAAAGAGGGGGAGGGACAGAGCGAGAGAGAAAGAGAAGGAGGGAAAGAGGGGGAGGGACAGAGCGAGAGAGATTATGCTCCTCTGGCACATATATAGACTGGTGCTAAATCAATTTTTGTGACGTGCCCATTGGGTATGTTGAAACGTTATTGAAGTATAAGGTGTGAGACACGGTGTGCATGTGACTCCTATTCGGCTTCTACACTCAAGGTGTGGTTCAGGTCCCATTTACACCATCAATGTATTTTTCTTTAAATCATTCTGAAAAGATAAATTCTACATAGATGGAATTGTAGGAGTTAATATAATACTGAATTGTTCGATACATTTGCTTGATTATTCATCTACCGGTATATAAATTAAATAGTGGAGCGTCGTGGCCCAGTGGATTAGTCTCCGGACTTTGAAACAGAGGGTTGTGGGTTCAAATCCCAGCCATGGCGTAATTTCCTTCAGCAAGGAATTCATCCACAGTGTGCTGCTCTCGACCCAGGTGAGGTAAATGGGTAGGCAGGAAGTAATTCCTCAAAAAGCTGTGTGCATCGAATAGGTAGCCTAGCTTAGCCGGGTAATAATAGCAGGGCCCGCTGGGAGAACAGTTTTCGGAACTGAAGTGGCTACCGTGGGTAAATATACCTTTAATATTATTATTATTATTATTTTTATATGGATGCCACTTTTGAAACTAACATCTGAATTCAGACTTCTTCGAACATATTTTCTGCCATCTATATAGACAACGCCTTTTTCATGTATTAAAGGAAGGGGGCATTTCAAATGATTTTCAGACTTTTTAAATCAATTTGACCTTGAAAGGTGTGAGATATGGTGTGCATGTGACTCATCACCTCCAAAATGATTTGGACTAACTTTTAAAGGGGATGAATCATTGCACTGATCTTGCTCTATAAGGGAGAATATCATGAACATGATAATATTTAGTAACTACCCTGTTAATTAGTACAGATATTTTTTTAATTTCGAGGCCAACTTGTAATTTTGCTTTTATGTTTATTAAATGTATATAATTTCTTTCGGCAGATTGCAAAAACACCCATAAAAAATAAAAAAAGTTGGTAAAAATTGGAGTACATGCATAGATATATTTTGAAAAGAATTGTAGATTTATTTTAGTGTGAATGTGATGAGATCAACTGTGTTTGGCTCAAAGGACACTTGAATTCACACTTGATATGAAGTACCAGACGAAACCATAACATCCCCCCATCCTCCTGAACGAGGTGAGGTGGGGGTCTGCGGAAGGAAGGGACGGGCGTGTCAGGGGGGAAATGAATAAGGGCTATCAAGAAGGGGTCAAAACGGGATTGACTTTAGTGAGAAGGGGTAGGGTATATCAAGAAGGAGTTGAAAAGGGGATGACTTTGGTTGGTGAGAAGGAGTTGAATAGGGAAAGGGTGATTTCAAGTTCAGTATTGACCTTTTGGTGTTAGTGTTAGGTCAATTTTTACACGATTATAACACCAAACATAAAATGAAGATGGTCCCGATAAGTCACTCACTAGTTGTTGAGATGCCAATGGTGTTATCTGGATCAGTTTTACAACCTAAAAATAAGTGTTGGAGCTAGGGGAAGCAATCCAAATTTCAACACCAAGGCCAACACAAGACTTGAAATAGCCCAATGAGTTTGGTGAGAAGGGGGTGGGGCATATCATGGAGGGTTGAATAGGGGATGACTTTGGTGAGGTGGGGTGGGGTGTATCAAGGAGGGGTTGAATAGGGGATGACTTTGGCGAGGTGGGGTGGGGTATATCAAGGAGGGGTTGAATAGGGGATGACTTTGGTGAGGTGGGGTGGGGTATATCAAGGAGGGATTGAATAGGGGATGACTTTGGTGAGAAGGGGGTGGGGCATATCAAGGAGGGGTTGAATAGGGGATGACTTTGGTGAGGTGGGGTGGGGTATATCAAGGAGGGATTGAATAGGGGATGACTTTGGTGAGAAGGGGGTGGGGCATATCAAGGAGGGGTTGAATAGGGGATGACTTTGGTGAGAAGGGGGTGGGGCATATCAAGGAGGGATTGAATAGGGGATGACTTTGGTGAGAAGGGGGTGGGGTATATCAAGGAGGGATTGAATAGGGGATGACTTTGGTGAGAAGGGGGTGGGGCATATCAAGGAGGGGTTGAATAGGGGATGACTTTGGTGAGAAGGGGGTGGGGCATATCAAGGAGGGATTGAATAGGGGGTGACTTTGGTGAGGTGGGGTGGGGTATATCAAGGAGGGATTGAATAGGGGATGACTTTGGTGAGGTGGGGGGCATATCAATGATGTGGATGGGAACAGGGCATGTCAAGGAGTGAGAGTTAATTTGAAAGCCATTTAGATTTAAAATAAGAGGAAATATTAGAGCAAGATTTTGGATTTTGAACAAAGAATCATGACACTAAAGTGGGAAGGGGAGTGATGAATTTGTACTTTGTAGCAAGTGAGAGGTGGGTGTTTCTGTATGAGCAAATATCAAAGAGAGAGTGGAGGAAATGGATGAGTGGGTGATTGGTGTTGAGAGGAGAAAGCATGTTTATGTTTTATGATTTCAAAGGGAGCAGAATTGAAGTCTGTTTGCCAAGGAAAAGTCCAAGGGTTATTTGATTTTTTAAAGCAAAAAAGAAAGTAATTTGTAACAATTCAAATAACAGACTGAGGTGTAGGCCCTCGGGTTTTTCTTCAAATGACTCCTCATTCCCCTTCTCGTTTCTTGCCAGCAGCATCATAAACTATCTAATTTGAATTATCAAACATGTTTCCCTATTAACATTCACTATTTACCCGTCTGCAAAGAATAGAATATATAGGGAGAAATCTTGTTATTTGATTATGTGGTATATGAGTGTGCCATTTAAGCACAACCTCGTCGGGTCAGATTTAGTGTGGTTGGCTGTCTGGAGGAGTCGGCTCAGTAAGGCATATAAACCAGTATGCTAATCAACATAGGATTAGATTCAGATGATTAGACTCGGGCTCATTATTTCAAGCTCACTGGAGTTTGAGAAGTTGACAGGTAAGAGAGGTGGGATCTAGGCAAAAGAGGGATATTTAACCTGTATGGATAGATAGACAGATGGATGGATAGATAATGATTGATTGGTAGATAGATTAATATATTGTTGTTATATACATGTACAAAGTTGTGATAGATTTATGTATTGGTAGAAAGGAGAAGAAGAGGGAAGAAGATGGAAGAATAAGAAGAAGAGAAAGAAGAAAAAGAAGAAGATGAAGGAGGAGGAGAAGAAAAAGAAGAAGAAGAAGAAGGAGGAGGAGGAGGAGGAGGAGAAGAAGAAGAAGAAGATGAAGGAGGAGGAGGAGAATAAAAAGAAGAAGAAGAAAAAGAAGGAGGAGGAGAAGAAGAAGAAGAAGAAGAAGAAGAAGAAGAAGAAGAAGAAAGAGAAGAAAAAGAAGAAGAAGAAGGAGGAGGAGGAGGAGGAGGAGGAGGAGGAGAAAAGAAATGAGATGCTGAGCTATCACTTCTAATATCCTGTTTTATTCATTGAGAATACTTAGTTCATATCTAATGTAGAAAGCAGGTTTCTACATTTCAGAGAGAATTATTCATTTCCCATTTAATAAAAACATTTTTCAGTGTATTCTGAATTACATGAAAAGTGGTTCCCTCACTGAATCTAATTGAATTCATTTCAATGTCCATTCTCACTTAATGTATTATCTGGAAGCAGATCCAAATAATACCAGATTTAGTGGTAACATGCTCCTAGCATACATGTATCTGTTAACATTCTAATCTTTGAAGTGACTTAGCAATTATGTGAACAGATTCCCAATACTACATCATACATGTACATGAACCTTGCAATATTTACATGCCTTTCATTTGTCAATAAACTTTTAATCATTCCCAAATGTGAGGGACCTTTTATATTAACATAAATGTCGTAGTTGATAATTCTACGCAACGGTTTATGTAAACATAAGCCAACATTGGAAGCAGTAGATTGAATTTTAAGGTTGATATCCTTTCAGACTTGGTTGAGGGATTATAGGGTGTGAAATGCATCAAGGTGAAATAGAATTGAAAATGTCTCTCACATCACCGTCTGCATACTATAATATGGTCATTCACACTGTGAGATTAAAACCGTTTTGTGCCGTAGTTTCCAACAATTACACTGAAAGGTTATCTTGCGTGTTTGCTGGTGTCATTTTCCTACATGTAGACTACATCAGTGTTGAGTATCATTTGTACTCATTTACACTGTGACAGGAAACCTGTTATTTTGCGTTGTCTATTATTTCCCACGAGAGAATTTCTTCTAGATACGTGAATACCATGCCAAGTGTTATTCAGACTATGAGATAAAATCACTTGGATTGTGCTGCCAGATATTTCCCACAAGATTGTATGTTGAAAATAATTCCTACATGTATGGTGTTGACTGTTCAGTCACAGTGTCATTTACACTGGGAGATAAAATCCCTTTAACTCATTTACCTCCCTCAAATTTATCCCATGTACATCAGTATGATGTTGACTGTTGGGTGCCATTTACACTGAGAAATGAAATATAGTCTTTCCTGCCAGTTCTTTCCCACAGGCACATTGAAAAGTTTTCCTACAGTATATGGGATGGTGTTGAGTGTGGACCTTAAAAAATAGTTTCATTCCTCCACCTCCTCATCCACCAGTTAAAAACAGCAGTGTAAATGACCCATATTTCAACCTCTACTTTCTATTTATTGCACAGAAGGGAGAAATTATGGTAATGATGCCAACATGATCCAGTACATGTCACTTTATCCTGGTGAATTTCATTTATAATGGATCAAAATGACATCACATGCAGACAGACGAGTAGGGGAACATAACAAGAGGCTATAGATCTATCAAGCATCTTATTTTAGACCGGCATGTATTAAAATTATTCCTGTATGTTTTTATTATCACTTTCCAATGAATTAATTGACGTAGTTTGATTGGAATTCGGGAGCAAATGATTAGAGAAATACCTTGAAAGACAATTGACAGCAATAATTAATTCATATCCTATCTCATAGTCATTTGAATTGACTTGACCTAGTTTTTATTGTGTGGGAGAAAAGGGGGGAATTTGTTTTGAGAACAGCCCAATTGATTTGAATGATATCTTGTATAATGTCGCTTGACATGACGTCTTTGGTAATCATTTTATTGCAGTAGGCATGATGTTCCGTTCCTGAGTTTAAAGTTCATGTATATAGGCTTACATGCTTTGCATATGGGTTGGGTTGTTTTTCACAATAAATTCCCAATCATAATTTCCTGCTTGAACCCCCCCCCCCCCACAAAAAAAAAAAAAAAAAAAAAAAAAATCCTTAAACCTTTGTCCCCATTAAGAAACAACAACAATACATTGGTGATGTCTTATGCCCCATATATGTAATGATTTCTGACTACAGAAATAATAGTATATTAAGCTTTGTAAAATCAAAGGAGTGGGATATGCTGGTCCATGCAAAATTTCAATATTCTCTTTTTCTTTCAATAATTTTTGAAGTTTTTAAAATTTTGTGACTCTACAGTGCGTATCAAAAAAAAGTTTACACTTTGAAAAAGACCTGGGAATTAAAAAATATACAACATGTGGGTAATTTTTTCACATATAATCTTGGGTTAGGGTCTCATCTATCCAATGAAAGTAAAAGTTTTGACAGAATGTTACACTTGAGTGAGCACTGTCCATTTTTGTAAAGCTCGCAGAAATCTGTTTGCGCAGAAATGCTCGTTTTCACGCTGTGTCAAGGGAAAAGGGCAAAATCTAACTTACCCTGTGAAACATTTCTCATACATTTCCCTTGCACTTTCAGTCAATTAAATAAAACGGATACATTCAAGCATTTGTAACAATTTTGCCACCAAAATTGAAATTTCAACCCTTAGTAAGCACAACCTTTACCCTTTTTGTGCCAGCTCGATCTGAGGAAATAACTGAATCTAAACAAAAGTTTATATCAGACATCTCTAGCATTTTTTCACTAACTTTTTATCATTTAAATTGGGTTTACGTTTCATTTTTCATTTAATACTTGTTTCTCCACACTTTTCCCAAGCTTGACAATGATTAACAAAATGAAAATCAAGCCTTAGCCATTTCATGTAAATTACAGCTCAGTGTAAAACAAATACCGTCACGATGGCCTATGAATATGACTTTATTTCTTCATTATTCTTTGCCAGATTTTCATCAAATCTTCACCAATATTTTCTCTGATTTTTCTGCTTTACAAAAATATCAAACCAACTTTGATATTTGCTTGAACTTCCCTAGTCCTTATGATAGTATTTATTTTTAGTAGAATTGAGTGGACTCTGGAAAGCAGACTAGGCAAGATGAAATAATATTGAGAAGTGAGAGTTATTGATTGGTAGATATGAAGGAATATTGCATGGGATACTTATTTGATATGACAAAGCTCGTTCACAAAGAGAGGTATCATGAGAATGATACATGTATATCACGCCATACACATGAGCAAAGGACAATGAGGGATGGGGCTATTCTTACCGATCAAGTGGGTGTTTCATTAAGCTGTTTATAAGTTATGCACAAATTTGTGAATGATTGGTAACATCTTTGCTAAATGAAACCCCTATTTTTTCTATTGTCAAATAATGGGAAAGAATCGTCCATTTTCTACTTGTATAAAATCTCAAATAATATTTTTTTAATCATGGACTTTTCAGATTTTTGATGAATTTAGGTTGCATTTGGTTGTGTTTAGTTGTGGAAAAAAAATCATACTGCTGAGGTAGAATGCAAGGCCTCTTTGTTAGTCTGCATATTGACCTCGTATTAGCTCGTTTCATTGCATTGTGTTGCCTTTGACTGCATAAATAATCTGCGTTCAGTCAATCCACAGCTGAATGCAAACTATACAAAACGCAAAGGTGTGAGACAGGCTGAACGCAGGGAGCTAATATTCACACCCTTGTTGTTCATGCAGGTGTTTCACTTTATCTTTATTTCTGAAGTCATCTTCATATCAATGAAAAATCTAGATTTGCTTTGCCGCACTGTACTGTTTATACTCAACTTTGATTCATTTCTTTCAACAAGAAATTCATCCATGTCTGCCCTTGACCCAGGTGATGTAAATGGGTATCAGCAGGAAGGACTTCCTCAAAAAGCTGGTTCTCGGAATTTTTTGTTAAAACAAGCCCAAAGATTGTTAAAATATTGTCCTACCAAGTGTTGGTTTCAAAAATCCTGAGCCAGCTTGCATGCAGTCAGTATAATATTTGAACAACTTGGGTAAAGAATTTGTGAGTGTTTGGCCACCGAAATTGGTAGGCTGCATGTCGCTTAGCTGGGGTTATAGGAGCACCTTGAGCACCTACATGTAGCAAGGTTGATATGTGCACAATATAAATACCCTATGTCATTATTATTATCATCATCCTCTGTTAAAAAATGGCCCTAGGTTTGACAGAAAGGTCAAAGGTGTTTTTCTTTAAATACTTGCAACAAAGATAAACCATGCATCTTTGAACTCTCCCCAGTCTCTCATCTTGCTGAGGTCTATAGAGACTGGCAAACTCTACTGAAATAAACATAAACCTTTATGTATGTCATCCTCTAAGATTCATACCCTCATCATTGTTGTCCCACCCATAGGGAATCATGTCGTCACTCCTCACTTTCAGGGCACTACTTGAAGCTGATTACCATTCTGTTATCATCGCGACATTTTGAGAGAGTTAATACCCTGTCTCATGTAGCGATCTTCTCTTCTCTTTGATCGAGAGCAAAGCAAACACACTCGTCGATCGGAGAGCAACATTAATATACTTCAGTCAAATAAACTTTCAATTCATTAATCATTTTTAGAAATGTAACTTAGACCAAAGTACCTCCGTAACTTCTTTTATAAATGTTTTTGACTTGTTGTAGACTCCTTGAAGATTGGTAAAAGCTAAGTTCAGAATATATTGTCATTGATGTTATTCATTTTTTTATCAAAGAAAATTATTCAATATTCTCTTGGTATAGTTATAAATTTTATTTTTCTTAAGAAGCCACTGTTTTTTAACCTCTGGAGGCTCAGATGCTTTTCAAATAAAACAAGTATTTCAACATTTAAATAAATATTTGACTAAGTGAAATTAAAGAAATATCAAGATATTGTTTTATCATGCCTTACTAAACATATTATATAGAACTTCAACAGAAGTGTGAAACTTCAAAAAAATACATGGACTTGCCCTTCTTTGAAAGAATATAATTGCATTAAATAGAATTTATTGCTGTCACATACAACTTCTTGTCACTCCTTATTTATTTATTTATTCATTCATTTATTTATTTATTTATTTATTCATTCATTCATTTATTTATTCATTTATTCATTAATTAATTCATTTATTATTTCTTCATTTATTTATTTATTTATCTATTTTTATTTGTTTATTTATATTTATGTATTGTTTGTTTATTTATTTTTTATGTATTTATATATTCTATTTAATAGTTTATTACTTACAAATTAATTTGTTTAGTTCTCTATTTATTTTTATTTCATTTATATTGATTTATTTATCTGTTTATTCATTGATTGATTCATTTATTTCATCAATTTCATTCATTTTACTCATTTATGTTCTAAACCCAACTTTTCTGCTTTCCATGATGATTATCTTCAGTACATCAACTTTGACTAATATTTACGTCACTGTTTTTATGTGGAGAATATCACTGGAGCACCGTTCCATCCATCTTTACTCATCGCATCTTCATGAATTGAATTATCCCCCGAACCGCGTGACTCGGCTAACTAACGTAATATCATTACGCCATTGATCGACCCCTAAGCATCATCGAGATAACAAGAAAATTAATTCAGTTCGACAAGGGCTCCCCCTTAAAAATTATCTAGGTATATAGTCACTTAGATACCCCCTGAGTACTTAGCCCTAATTTCTGGGCTAATTCCCACATTGCTGGTATTGACTTTTGAGCATTAAAAGTCAATAACTATGCGTAGTGGGAATTAGGAGTGTATTGGGTTATGCATATATGGAGAGTCAGGGAAAGATGTGGGGAGAGAGGGATAGAGGAGGGGGAAGTGGAGAGTCGAGATGAGAACAGGAGCAAATGAGAGAGAGAGAGAGATAAAGGGAAAGAGACAGAGGAAGGAAGAACGAAGCAGTGAGAGAGAGAAAAAAACGAAGATACATGTAGAGGGGGAAAAAGATATTGCATGAGATTAAAATACAGAAAAGAACAAATGAGAAAGAATATAAAAATAATACTTGTATAAATGGGGAGTCTACTGCTAAGATGGAGTAAAAGGAGAGGGAGGAGATGGCAATGATGATGGTGATGTTAAAAGTAAACATGTATATTAAGTAAAAATGATTGTCAATGATAGAAAAGAAATTTACATAAACTGAACAAATGCAATTGATAATGACCTAGGCTATCAATTTTCAATGTATCATCTACTTGTATTCCGATACAGTAATTATTGTATAAAACTGTTTCATTTCATTTATTTCCTTTAAAAACATAAGTAAAGCAAACACATACAATTTTTTTTAAATCAGAAGGGCCCCAAAGAAAAGCATAGCTTGCAAGTATAATGGGACCCTGTACGGAATAAACAAATAGAAAATGTTTAACTAAAAAGTGTAATGTAATAAATTAAAAATGAAAAACGTACCTTATAAATACACAAGCACACTATCACTGTATTTTACTATCAATGGATTCGGGGGGGGGGGGGGTGTTTCGTGAATGGACTTGTCAGATAAAGCATCACTTTATTCTACAGTTACCATAGCAACAGTACTTCTCTGCCAATCAAAATCAAGGAAAGTTGTCAGATCTGACAACATGTCAGACCAAAATGTTGATTAAACGTTCCCCAGATGTCAGTTTTTACAGTGGAATACATCTAGTATTTTTTTTGATATTATTTCATGAACATTCACAAATGTACAAAGTATATCTGAATAAGAACTACATGTACATGTGACAGTGTGATGAAATATCAACAAATCTGTCTATTAAAGGAGAATGAAACCCTTGAAACCAGCTGAATCAAAAATCAAAGAAACATATTGTTGAAAGTTTGAGGAAGATTCAATGAATAATAAGAAAGTTATGAGCATTTGAATATTGAGATCACTAATGCCATGTAGATCCTCCCATTGGCAATGCGACCAAGATCTGTGATGTCACACACGCACAACTCCTTCATTACCTTAGTACTTATTTCACTTATATTCTCACTTTTATAGAGTCTATCACAAGGTGAGGTGTTCTCTTTATGAGAGGACAAGTACAGAGGTTTCACAACATTATATCATTGATGAATCGTTTGTCATATGATTAGAATGAGCAAAAAGAGATGTTTTGGGGTATATTTTTAGTGTCCAAAAGGGGAGAGTTGTTCATCTGTGACATCATAGATCTTGGTCGCATTGCCAATGGGAGGATCTCCATAGCATTAGTGATCTCAACATTCAAATGCTCATAACTCTTCTATTACTAGTCCTATTTTACTCAAACTTTTGTTGATCTTATTCTTTGATTTTTCTGCTTTCACAAAAGCTAACTTGCTCCAAGAGTTTCATTCTCCTTTGATGTCTTTGAAACTGAGGGGCATGCGAAAAATGTATTAGCTCATAACCCAGCAACATTTTTGGGTGATGTACACTTGTTTCTGTTTTGGAATAAATCATATGCAGTACTTATCATTTACGAAAACTTGAAAGAGGCTTTTAAGACATATGTTAATATTATCTCTGGTCGTGGTCTAGTGGTTATTACCCTAGTCTTTCAATCTGAGAGACGTGGGTTCGATTCCCAACCATGGCATGTTTTCCTTCAGCAAGAAATTTACCTATTTTGTGCTGCACTCAACCCAGGTGAGGTGAATGGGTACCAGGAAGAAAGAAATTCCTCGAAATCTTGAGCTCCTATAGGCAGCACCGCTAAAGCTAATAACATTATTGTAGTGCACAATTGAGTACACAAATATGAAATTGTAACAGTACATACATATAGAAATTGCAGGATATGAATGTACTAGTGTTAATTATTGTTACCAGGGCGATGAACCCCGTACCAATCGTGGATGAGGACATAGACACCATTATCCTGGTCTTCATTACATTCCCAATAGAACTATCTGAGGCAGATCTTATCAGGGGTGACAAATACCAACAGAACCTCTACGTAACAAAGAGTGTAGATGATGGACGGACATGGTCAGAACCTTTGGATATTACAAGTCAAACCCTTGGTAGAATGGATCCAGAACCACTCATATATGCATCAGGTTGGTTGGTATGATGAAGATGAGCAGGATGATGATGATGGTGAAGATGATGATGATGATGATGTTGATGATGTTGATGATGGTGATGATAACGGTGATGATGATGGTGGTGGTGATGGTGATAATATTGATGATGATGATGGTGATGGTGATGGTGATGATGGTATTGGTGAATGATGATATTGGTGAATGATGATGATGAAATTGATGATGATGATGATGGTGATGATGATGATGATGGTATTGGTGAATGGTGATAATAATGGTGCTGATGATAATGATGATAGTGGTGGTGGTGGTGATGATGATGATAGTGGTGGTGGTGGTGATGATGATGATAGTGGTGGTGGTGGTGATGATGATGATAGTGGTGGTGGTGGTGGTGGTGATGATGATAGTGGTGGTGGTGGTGGTGGTGATGATGATGATGATGTTGATGATGATGTTGATGATTATGGTGATCATGGTGATCATGATGATGGTAATGATTATGACAAACTTGTGTATAATTTGGTACAGTGTTAAGGCGGGACCTACCATTTTCAGTAGGGGTGCTTACACTGTACATGTAGATGAGAGTTGATCAACTTAATGGTGTATTTTGTAATTATTTGTAGGTCCAGGACATGGTTTACAGCTGAAATCCGGAAGACTCATTGTTCCTGGTAACATTCATTGGAAAGAGAAACCGCAGCCAGGCGCCACAGGTTGGTCCTTTTATAATCAGTATTATTCTTCAAATTGGCAATATTTTTTTTCTTTCATGGTTGTATTCATCATCACTATAGTTTAATGCATAATTGAATAAAGACTGATATTAAAATAAAACATTATTTTTAGAAGTTTGAACACAAGTTACTTTGCCTATAAAGTTAAATCTTTTGCGAAAAAATATAAAAATCTGTTTGACTCTGGAAAAATTTCGAGTTTGTATAATTTTGTCTAAAAATAAAATGCTTGAACTTGCCCAAATATTTGACTGATGGAAGGTTTACTTATAATTAACCTGTATTAGTGAATACATCTGTTAAAGATGAATACAGACTATTATTATAATCAGTGGTTTTAGACGTTTTTAAATATTTATTTTCCTGTGAAAAAAATCCCACAGATTTTTATGATTATGAAAAATATTTGTGGAACCTATAATTATAATATTCATTCTGCAGAGTGCCTGAGCCATTCTTATTAGGTGGTTTCAAACCGCCTCGATCACAAGAATCCCCGTTAAATTACGAGAACATTTTTAGGCTAAAAAAATACCCATTAATTATTCCTGCATTCAGACCGCCCCGAAACATACACTTCGGGATAAATTCCTGAAGTTAGGAGCATGCGCAGTATGGTCTAATAAGCAGGCAAGGCGCGAGATTAAAAACTACTAGCCCAGCAGCCACCCACGGCGCCGCACCCAACGACACGCTGGGCTAAAAGTTCCCGTAATTTGCTTTCACATCGCCAAAATACCTGCGACCTTGGAAAAATCCCCGCGAAAGTTCTCGTAATTTCGCCAAGTACCTACTATTTAGCGGGTATTTTCTTTCGGGGAAATTACGCGTAGTTTGCTTTCACATTACCAAAATACCTGGTATTTTCTGATCGGGTAAATTTCCCGATCAGAGAATACCTGGAACTGACGAACTTCGAGGCGGTCTGAAACCACCTATTGTTACCTTAACTGTAACTGGCAACTTTGCATTGGTTTTTCAATGATTTAGTGATTTTCCTCTCATTAAAATATTTTCAACGTTGACCAAAAGATACCAATGTTAAAACAAATGTTTATAGTATCCATACCCTTTCAGGAACTTTTGTTAAAAATACTTTAGCCAAAGTACTAAGTATGTTTGATTCGACCCCAAAATATTATGTGTTGAGTGTAATCTTCACTTGAAACGTTATCATCTTTGTTAGATATGAAAATATTTCATCTCTTGGTATTTTATGCATAAAACAATGATTATTTATAATACTTTAATTCAATTGAGTCAGTTAGGAACACTATGACATGTACAGTAATCTATGGGTGGATGGTGGAGGAGGAGGAATGAATCTACCTCCCCCCCCTTGTCTTTGAATGATAGTATACAAATAGATAATATGCATGAGTGCTATGGTGCGAGATTTCGCATGAGGTGAAAGAAAGATGCTCTATTCAACGAGGCGTTAGCCGAGTTGAGCATCTTTCTTTCACCAAATGCGAAATCTCGCACCATTGCACAAATAAGAATATTCGCTATTTGTGTTGTACAACGCCTCGGAATTTAGCGAAAATATGAAAAAACAAAAGTTTTTCCCTGTAGTAATCTATGAAAAGGGAGAAAAAATATTGAAAGCGAAAAGCAAAATCGCACAAGCGCACATGACCTTGGGCAGCATTGCGCATTTAGCCAGTAGGCTT
Organism: Lytechinus pictus; assembly: GCF_037042905.1. Taxonomy (NCBI): domain Eukaryota; kingdom Metazoa; phylum Echinodermata; class Echinoidea; order Temnopleuroida; family Toxopneustidae; genus Lytechinus; species Lytechinus pictus. Next base: position 746,971 of record NW_026974141.1, read on the forward strand.
ATACGCGTATTGCACCTTCATTATTACCGAGCGCAATGAATTAAATCGTATTGTGACGTCACCTCCTAAAGCCGTGCAACGGTACATTTTGGACGGTACGTTTTGGATTGTATGTCTTGTGTGCAACGGTACGAATGTTTGATGTTCAGCCTCCCATTTGCTCGCGTACAACAAGCTATAAAGTAGGCGTTGTACAATATGAAATATTGTCCTGTATGACTTATTTACTGTTCATTGTTTTTGTTTTCCAGGTTGGTTATCGGAGTTGAAGTGGTCAATATTGGAGTTCTTTGATAGTTTTCATGGTAGTAGGAATTGTTCTATTGTCCTCTTCAGTGATGACGGTGGTGATACCTGGCAGGTTGGAGGGAAGATACCACCAGCCAAAGATGAATATGGGGTCGATATACCAGCTAATGAATGCCAGGTAAGTTTACCTGAGATTTGTTTCATGTAAAGGCCACCGCACACCTTACGACCCGACTGGTCGGCGACTGGCTTGCGACTGAGAGAGGGGAGATGAATCGCAAGGTAGTCATAAGCCACGACACCGCACACCTTGCGATCCGATTTGCGACTCACGCATGCGCTTTTTGCTTTTTGGCATAACAACAAAGAGAATGCGTTTACTACTGCGTATGCGCATTGTTTATCATATACGCGTCGTGCAACTCTGCTGTCTGATTGGCTGGAATTTGGATTGAGCTTGCGATCCAGTCATAAGGATTCGACATGTCAAATCCTTCCGATTTTCCTTGCGACTTGTCTCTGACCGGTCTGCGACTCTGAAGCTGACATGCGCTGTGACGTCACATCTCCCCTCACCCAGTCGCAAGCCAGTCGGCGACTGGTCGGGTCGTAAGGTGTGCGGTGGCCTTAATATACCGATTGGCATGATTTGCGCTTATGACTGTCCCCTTGTAATTATTTTATCATAAAATATCATTGTTGATTCATTATATATTGTATGTTCATTTGCTGCATGGAAATAAAATAGTTATTCAATCAATCAATTAATCAACCAATCAATCAATTTGAGCTGGGCGGTATTTGTTTAACTTTGATAATAAATGATTGGTATATATAACAGATATTGACTGCTCGTTTCTTCGGGCTGTAGTAAAATCTATTACCTCTCAATGGTCCCGAGACTACGAGCTACTATCGCCTTCATTACCAGTCGATATCTGTAGATATTGATTGCCTTTCCTGTCATTTTTAGGTTGATTGAGGCAGTATCACTATGTCAGTGATCAGGCTAGATGCCTGGTACTATTCGTTAGACCCTGCCTGTTCACATAATACGGGAAATATCTGTTTTGGTTCCATATTCCATGAGGCAAGAGGCCGAACGGAATATGGGCCCAGGGCCCCAGTGCATAAAAGTAACTTTGCCATCCAATGGTAACTACATTTAGCATGAAATCCTTGATTTTGATTGGCTGATGAGCATTAACTTGTTAGTTAAATACCATTGTAAGGCAAAGTTACCATAATAGTAACTATTTCGTAAGAACAAGCAGGGCGTCACGATTTTATCTCTTTAAGTATATCCTTATGTTATTGCAAAATAGGGGAAATCAATAGAATAGAACAAAAAAAAATTTGCAAAACCCTGCATGTTGAGAATGATTTTTGAAAGGAAGTCATTCATGACATCGCAGTAAAAACAATGCGCATTTGGCCACTAAAATTAATGCACAAATACATGTAGTAGTGCGCAGCGCGATGCATGAATAATATGCCTGTAATACGGCCTCATATTACTTGGTTGAAATCAGCACTGGGCATGCGCGTAACAATGAAAACAACATTACAACAACAGCTAAACACCAAATAGGTGATACGGCTCATATTACCGGTTTGATCGTTTTGACCGAGTAAAATACGTGAATACGGGTTTGTCTCACAATCAAATCGACCAATCAGATTACAGAATTCATGAGAAATATGGTCCAGTAAGAGATAAAATCTTAATAATACACTGTATTCAGGACGTTTTGCTTTAATACTATTTATAATTGTAATAACAAAAATGATAAATATTTCTAATCGTGCACACTTCTGATGAATCATCAGTCAAACTGTTACATATACAAAAACCAAAATATGGGGCATAATCATAAACATCATAAACATAATATAACAAAAATATTAGTCTACTATGCGTGGAATGTTTTAAGACTGTCTTTAGACTGTTCATACTTAATTTTAAGCTACATACTTGTATTGCCATTGAGGTTGAAGTATTAGCTTTATGAAATTTGTAAATTTTACAGGTGCATCATCTTTTCCCATCCATGACCTACATTATGTTGACCCTGGCTTCCTCGTTTCAATCTTCCAACATTTTCTAGAAAAGTTTGTAAAGGCAGTATTATTAGAACAGTTCAATTTCTCTTTTACAAATCCCTCAGTCTTCTTCATTGTAGGTGTCATTTATTGGCGGCTTCACAGTGTTATACTTCACTCATTAAAGCTAAAGTACAGTAGTTGCAGTAAAACACTAATTTCGTGAGAAAGTCTGTAAAACCAAGGTTAAGTATGACTATATCATCGTGGATCTAGATCTGGTACAGTTACATAAACTGAACTTTGTGAAATCATAAAATCTAAGCTGAAATACGATCACACTGAAGATCGCCAACACAGATAGGCACATGTGGGACAGTGTATTATTATTGCTGGAATAAAGACCCGACGGACGTGACCGAATCCGCGCTTATTTTGCTTATTTCTCAGCAATTACACAATTTCTTCCAGAATCCTTTGGCACATATTTTTTATTCATACAAACAGACACTTGGGTGGTCATTATATTAGATTCTGTAAAAAGTCATTTTGAGATCGTTACCAGAACTGGAATTTACCTTTAATGTGAGATACTATCTGCCTTTGTCTGTTAGAATGCCACATTACCATTAGAGACCAAGATCAATAGGGAGTTCAACTATTGCAAGCCATCAATTACAGACTTAGCTCTTATATATCAGTGCATTATCTAGTAGCCTATTCAAGGCAAATTACTATATATGTAATATCCTGGCCTTAGCTCCAGCTGCTTAACGGCGCTTGGTGCATTCAAGGAATTAATCCTGCCGAGTACACATCCACCTCACCTGGGTAAAGTGTGGCAGTGTTGATCAATTTCTTGCTGAGGTAAATGATGCCATGGCTGGGATTCAAACCCATAGCCCTCTGTTAATACAAAGGCGTGTGTCAGAACCACGAGACATCCATTCAGCATTCTAGGAGCTGAACTGCTCATGCAGTCATTAGTGAACGGACTGTTACAGTATGAAATGTTGTAAAAAAAATAAATCCAAAATGGGATTTGTCCAAAGACATGAATACTGGAATATTGCTTGCATTGAGGCTGCCCCGTGGCCATGGTTGTATTCATGAGGTAAACTGAACCCAGCTAAACAAAAACTGCACTTCTTTGAACATATCATGAAATAAAATGCAAGAATGCTTTAGGATTCAGTGCAGTTTGCACATGTACCTGTGTAAAGTATGCTTTTTGACAGACAGTATTTTTCATTCATAAAAAAAAATTTAACCTTAAAGTTACAGGAGAATGAAACCCTTGAAACCAGCTGAATCCATATCAAAGAGAAAAATCAAAGAAACATATTGTTGAAAGTTTGAGGAAGATTGAATGAATAATAAGAAAGTTATGAGCATTTGAATATTGAGATCACTAATGCCATGTAGATCCTCTCATTGGCAATGCGACCAAGATCTGTGATGTCACACATGTACAACTCCCTCATTACATTTTCAGTGTCCAAAAGGGGAGAGTTGTCCAGTTTTGGACACTGAAAATATACCCCAAAACATCTCTTTTTGCTCATTCTAATCATATGACAAACGATTCATCAATGATATAATGTTGTGAAACCTCTGTACTTGTCCTCTCATAAAGAGAACACCTCACCTTGTGATAGGCTCTATAAAAGTGAGAATATAAGTGAAATAAGTACTAAAGTAATGAGGGAGTTGTACGTGTGTGACATCACAGATCTTGGTCGCATTGCCAATGGGTGGATCTACATGGCATTAGTGATCTCAATATTCAAATGCTCATAACTTTCTTATTATTTATTCAATCTTCCTCAAACTTTCAACAATATGTTTCTTTGATTTTTCTCTTTTATATGGATTCAGCTGGGTTCAAGGGTTTCATTCTCCTTTAAATATACATTTTTGGTAATTACATTAATTTGCTCTGAGGTACCTTGAGCATTTAATTAGCATGGAAAGAATGGTATAGAAATCTTATGTAGTATTTTTTTTTAAATTATAGAATCTATATTATACCCCATAGATAAATGGTAAATGCAAATGTGACATGAATTGCTTGCCATAGGTAACTGCAATATCCACCTCCCCCAGTCTCTTTGACTCATGGCTATAAACACTATTCCATAACACATTGTAATAAAAGCTATTTCCCTCTCTGTTTGAAGTAAAGCCATAAATGCTATTGATTTCTCTTCTGCAGAAGCCATCTGTTTCAAATTGATTAGCGATTGTGGCGACCTTGGCTTAATTTAACTCCTGACATACATTGTAAATTGATTTGGGAGAGTAAAGTGAATATGAGGGTAACTTAAATGAATGTGTATTGTAAATTGGGTTATCTTGAATCATAGCTTGACTTTTTGATAGCTTTGAGTGTGGTTTATATGCAATAACGTTTTTTTTTTTTTTTTTTTTTTAGATTTTTTATTTTTCAAATTTGTTTTTACATGAAATCCTTTGCCCAAGAACATTCTCATGTAGTTTTTACTGCTTTTTAAAGTCGAATGATAAAACTATCATGCAGACTCACCTTGAGAAATCACTTTGGATTTCTTTGCTGTGCAAGAGCTTGTAACCCGAACGGTGCGCCTCGGACTTCAGTGGTGACTTAGCGACCCTTGGCTATTTTCAGATTTTTTATTCAGAGGGGAATATCATGCCTGCCATCTGCTAGTAATATGAAATGACCAACACACCATAATGAAACTATTTGTACAGCCGAGAAGATAAATGAACTTCATTTTTCTATCGACATGTCTCGCTCTCAATAGCCATTTTGTTTGTATTGTGTGGTTATTAATTCTATTTGTCAAGATCCTGTCCAGCCAAGTCAATATTCTAGTTCTGTCCCCCCCCCCCCCCCCCGCACGCAGCCAAATGGTATTTATGAGATGATTTATTAGTTTCACGGTCAATTCTTCACCTCAATACTCATTGCCTGATATTATTGATTTGTTCACTGAATCCCATTATGAGCTTTAAAAAGCAATAGTGTGTTTACTGTCATTGAAAGTGCTCCTGAAGCTGACAGAATATTCACTATTGCCAATTTGAGGATGAAATATAATTTTAATATCTGAGGGAGGGGTGCAGACGTCATCTTTCCTTGTATTTAATTGGACATTTTCCAGTTTTGAACGTGGGGTATGAGATGTACATAATTGCCAATTTGTCATGACCTGTATTTTGATTTGTGACATAAACGAGCAGCTGCCCCATATGTTAAATGCATAAAATATCTATTTTTCACTTCATGAGGACTACAAATTTCCTTCTTTCAGGAGCTGGTATGAATTAATTTGTCTGTTGATATACTGATGGTTCAATAATTTAACCCATTTTCATTTTTTGAGAAAAAAGCATCTCATTTACTTTTTAATTCATTTTGAAAATCTTTAATGGATTTTCCTCAAACCTTCACTTATATTTCACAGTAATACACTTTCACAGTGCTTGACCTCTGAAACTTTCAAACAATACCTTAAAACGTTTCTCTTCAATTCTTCTTATTTTCCTTTATAATTTCCTAAAAAGCGCCTCGAGCACTCTACAGAGTGGATTTGGCGCGACACAAGTCTAATTATTATTATCATATTTTTGTCTTGCTTGCATAGCAGAGCGAGACTATAGGCGCCGCTTTTCCAACAGCAGCATTCGTCAACGGTGAACTCTTAACCAAGGTCAAGTTTTTGAAATGTCATCATAAATTAGAAACTATTTGGACCTAGTTCATAAAACTTAGACCTACATGTAGGTGTAATGATGTATCACTGAACATACTGCCTGAGTTTCTGGTCACATGACCAAGGTCAAATGTCGTCAGGGTCAAGGAGCTTTGGTCATGTTGGGGGTAATTGCAGAATTGCTGTCATAACCTTGAAAAGTAATGGATCTAGTCCATAAAACTTTGACATAAGAGTAATCAAGTATCACTGAACATCCTGTGCGAATTTCAGGTCACATGACCAAGGTCAAAGGTCAATGAACTTTGGCCTTAATGGGGATATCTGTTGAATTACCATCATAACTTCAAAAGTTTATGGATGTGATTCATGAAACTTGGACATAAGAGTAATCGAGTATCATGGTAAATGATTATAGTGTTTTATTTATTATCATATGAATGGTGTTGTTTTGTGAATAATTATTCAATAGCACTTCTGCTACATAGAATCGCATAATGCAGGCAAGGCTGCCAGAGGCGTTCAACTTGTTTATTTTTTTCTGCAATTTTATAGTAGCAGAATTATTTTTGTCAAGGGTAACTTCCCCTTTAACAGGGAAAAATAGAAACGAGAAATATTCAACATTATTATCACCATCATCATCACCATCTTCATCACTATCACTATCATCAATATTACCATCATCCTCATTATCATCATCATCATCACCATCTTCATCATGATCATCACCATCATGACCATCACCATCATCATTATCATCATTATCATCATCTTCTCCATTATCATTTTTATGAAGTCTGCACAAATTGAATTTACTATTTATCAAGTAATGCTAAATGCAATAAAAAAAAGGCTGTTATATTACTCCATTACTCCAACAGAGTTGATATTGATGACATTCTACTCTACTGGGATATCCATAAATAACTACATGTGCATGCTAAATTCAATATCCATAAACATAGACCTTAGGAAGCAGAGCTACCATCAATCATGATTTAATATCCTAACTGACATACATCTAGCAATATATCATCTACAATACCTGGATAATTTATTATTTGATAGAAATTGACTATTAGAAGCTATCAGTAATAGGTTGTCATGATTGGAAATAATTCATTTTGTAATTCCTTCCAATACCAGTTCTGTTATAAATGAAAATATATTCTTGAGTTACATGCACATATTTTCTATGCTTATTTGTTATTATATCAATTAATCAGAGATACATGTACATGTAAATAAAAAAATAAACAATTTTTAAACCTCAATGTGGCATTGATAGATACTGCATAAAGCAAGGTTCTATATACAGACATTTTCACCATTTTGGACATTTCTACCATATTAGCACCCACTAAATATTATGTTTAATACTCCAATATACTGAAAGGCATTATTTTATCCTAAAATCTTGCCTCATATCATGCTTGTGATCCTTTGGATAAAAATAAGAGCAAATTATCTGGGACTAGTTATTTAAATAGTTTCTAAAACTGAATTCACCCTTCTTCAGACGAGTGTATGAATTTCATGTTTCATCCAATACATGTATTTAGTCTTTAATTCTATTGGAGTCAATGGATTGAAAAAAATAAAGTTGTAGCTCTGAAAGTCTTGTGTGAAAAGGTTTTATGCCTGTCATGCATCAGTCCTCAATGCAAGAACGCTCTTCATTTCAAATGCATTCTATTGTAAAGTATGCTAGAGTGAATGAAATAGAAATAACTTTGTCGATTTCTCACAGGACAATATCACATGTCAATATCTATTATTCATATTTATTGGGGATATAATTATGATGCACCTGCTGCTACCTGTCTATGAAAGTAGCAAGAGATATCATCAATCAAGTACTTGGTATCTAATGTAGAGCAAACAATGAAGGATATTAGGGTGACTTTTGGGGTTAATGAAACAAAGTATTGGGGTTGGTTTGAGGTTTAAGGTAATGTTAAGTTGCATGTTTTTGGGTGAGGAGTTATGTTAATTGCTCTATAAAAAGTGTCGTAGGTTAATTGATTTGTTATAGATGTACGATGTTTGCTTTATGTGTGAGGTGCATGATTTATGGTAAACTGATAATGTAAGTTTAGGAACATTGGTGAGCATTAAATCCTCAACTACTCAAATCTGGCTAGATTCCTATCCCATAGTGCAACATTCTAAGCCGTGTAGTTTCGTAATATCAGCCAACTTTAATGATAACTCATTATGCAATTCATTATTAAAACAATAATTTTTTTCCCCAAGCAGTACAATCAGTACTTTTCATGTAAAAAAAATGTTCTAGTTTTACTATACAAATAATTCAATTGGCTAATTCTATTCTCTATATTATTAATAATTATCTTAATGTGGATACATCCGGGGGATACCCATATTTTAAGACTTTGTCAGTAAGAGACCTAGCTTGTACAGTGCTGATCTGTTCCCTTTAAGATCTAATTTTTCTTTTGATTGATGCCCTGATTTCTTCTTAGCTACCAAGGTGTGACTTAATAAGATGTATCTTAATATAGCAATACATTAACCTTATAATCAGGATGACGTACATCCATCATTCATTAAACTACATACATATATAAGGGTATTGATGACTCACTGTTCGTGTGGATGATATAAGATACTGAAGTCTGTACGCGATTTTTATGGGGGATGGGAGCGGGTCACTTTAATAAAAAAAATCTTTTGAGGATAAAAGCATTCAACCATGGAGGTAGAAAAGATCTATATTTTGACTTCACATGAATTTGACAGGCACACTGAAAGGAAATGGCTTTCAAGACCAAAATGGTAGACATTTGTGTATTCTGCGGGAGTAATTTTTCTGGGATGGGAGGGGGAGGGGGGATTGCCCGCACCCTGTAGCTCTGTATTGTTTTTGTTTGATAGAGAGTAGCAATGACATTACATGATCTTTACACGATCTAATTGTTTAATCACAGAATAAGCAAAACAAGTATTTTGTCAGGTTTTTGCACCCTGCCTGAATATTCTACTATGTATGGTGAAATTCTATTTACACGTATCCAGGCTGTTGATATACTTTTTTTTTGCAATTTTGATTTCCTCTTCACTAAATGCATATGCATCACCTGACAGTGAAAACCCACCTTTTATGTACAAACATGATGTCCACATTGAAATGCCCCACTCTCCCCTACCCCAGACAATGAAAACTGTTAAGTGTGTATCTAAGGAAATAACTTCAGTTTCATCTATAACTTTCATGTTTTGTTGGTACAAGTTTAAAAAAATATTAAAAAATATTTGCCTCTCTTTGATTCAAAGCAATTTTCTTTACTTTCAAAAATCTTTCCCCAAAATGATGATTTACTTAGGCAATTTATTTAAAGCAGTTATTTATTTGTTTATTTAAATTTATATAGGCATACCCCACCCCTTAATGTTGTAGTTATTGTGGTGATTTTTTGTTTTTCCTTTTTGTCGTTATCATGCAATGTATGTTTGATGTTATCGGGTTAGCTACATATAATGACAAGGCTTGTTCCTTTCTTGCTATCCCTGTCATACTAACTTTATTGGGGGGTTTTCGGAGGGGGTGAATTTGACTCTTTGTATATATTGTGTATTTCATGGATATTTATGAGTAAATAAATTGACATGATAATAAAAGTTTGTTTTATATTGTGTTTTCTCCAGGCCGCCGAGTTAGAGGAAGGTCATGTTTATATCAACAGCAGAACTTGTGATCCTCAGGCAACGCGTCAAGAGTCCTATAGCATCGATGGAGGGATCTCATTCACCATGGGTGAACTCTCAGATGACCTAGACGAACCTGGATATTTCCTTTCAAGATGGATACCTTCCATCAAGAACTTTGGAGGGTGTCAGGTATGTCATTAGTACTGATGGGTGTTTCGTAAAGCTGTTTGTAAGTTAAGAGCGGCTTTATGAATGACAGGCGAACCTTCCTTACGCACTAAATTATCACCAATGAACATTTAATGATGAATATCATTTACCACAAGATTTTCCAGTCAGGAGAATGAAACCCTTGAAACCAGCTGAATCCATATCAAAGAGAAAAATCAAAGAAACATATTGTTGAAAGTTTGAGGAAGATTGAATGAATAATAAGAAAGTTATGAGCATTTGAATATTGAGATCACTAATGCCATGTAGATCCTCCCATTGGCAATGCGACCAAGATCTGTGATGTCACAGACGTACAACTCCCTCATTACTTTAGTACTTATTTCACTTATATTCTCACTTTTATAGAGTATTTCACAAGGTGAGGTGTTCTCTTTATGAGAGGACAAGTACAGAGGTTTCACAACATTATATCATTGATGAATCGTTTGTCATATGATTAGAATGAGCAAAAAGAGATGTTTTGGGGTATATTTTCAGTGTCCAAAAGGGGAGAGTTGTTCATCTGTGACATCATAGATCTTGGTCGCATTGCCAATGGGAGGATCTCCATAGCATTAGTGATCTCGACATTCAAATGCTCATAACTCTTCTATTGCTAGTCCTATTTTACTCAAACTTTTGTTGATCTTATTCTTTGATTTTTCTGCTTTCACAAAAGCTAACTTGCTCCAAGAGTTTCATTCTCCTTTAATCATTAGATTTGAGCATACGATTAATCGCCAACCTTTGCGTTACGGTCCTCAGATTAGAGATTGAAAGAGGGAAACTGTCTTTCTCCAAGCTAACATAGAGGCTGTTCTCATTACGCTTTCTAAAACTAGTTTACTGGAAACCGATTCAGGAAACCACTTTGGAAGATCGCTTTGCTAGCGTTCCCACTTGATCACACGAAAGTGGTTTTCAAATTCACTTCACGTAAAGCGCTCTTGTTGCTATGGAAACGCTCTCAGTGGGGTGACACGTTTCGCGCGAAATTCGAAACCGCAGCATAGGCATTCTACACCTGTCCGATTGTCGTGTGGAGTAGCGCGCTAAAAATGTGCGAAGATCGCTTCCCGAAGAACGGTTGTGTCCTCACTTACGCTAAAACCAGTTTAACGAGGCAAAGCGATCTTGAAAACTACATCGCGAGGTGGTTTTCCAAACTGGTTTGGAAGATCGTTTCGACCATTCTCACTACGCGTTAAACTAGTTTCCACTAAACTAGTTTCCAGTAAACTAGTTTTAGGAACGTAGTGAACTGAGGAGATTAACACTGGGTTAGAGAATTTGGGTGACATCCCCCTACATTAGCTCTGAGCAAAGGAGCTTCCCTCTATTATTGTGGACTAGTATGTCATGGGCAGGGGAAAACTATTTTAGTAGAGTTTTCAAAACCAGGGTTCCAAAAAACAAAGGTCAGCAATTAATTGTACGCTTGATTTTCACAAGTGATTTAACATTGTAGTTACATGTAATGCAATCAATTGTAAACAAAGAATACGATGATTGCTATAAAGCTTCATGTTACCGGCCACAGGACCTGGAAGGTGGAGTATGACGGGCAGATTCCTATTAAGATAAGAATTGATCTACTCCAGATTAATCCTCTAGTCACGGAAATGAGCATCTGTGGATAGATTTGTTTAAATCTTAATCTTCTGACAGCTTTACCTTCCTTATCCTTCTGCAAGGGTATTGTTTTTCCCAATTCTGCCCCACTGCAAAAATTGCACGTTTCTCAATAGGTGGTTTCAGACCGCCTCGAAGTTCGTCAGTTCCAGGTATTCTCTGATCGGGAAATTTACCCCGATCAGAAAATACCAGGTATTTTGGTAATGTGAAAGCAAACTACGCGTAATTTCCCCGAAAGAAAATACCCGCTAAATAGTAGGTACTTGGCGAAATTACGAGAACTTTCGCGGGGATTTTTCCAAGGTCGCAGGTATTTTGGCAATGTGAAAGCAATTTACGGGAACTTTTAGCCCAGCGTGTCGTTGGGCGCGGGCGCCGTGGGTGGCTGCTGGGCTAGTGATTTTGAATCTCGCGCCTTGCCTGCTTATTAGATCATACTGCGCATGCTCCTAACTTCAGGAATTTATCCCGAAGGGTATGTTTCGGGGCGGTGTGAATGCAGGAATAATTAATGGGTATTTTTTAGCCTAAAAATGTTCTCGTAATTTAACAGGGATTCTTGTGATCGAGGCGGTTTGAAACCGCCTAATCTCTCTCTAAACAGAGGGGAATACATGTGCTTTACCCACTGCCTGACCATGTGAAGGAGACCAAACAAATGCAAAAGAGAAGTTTGATATATTGAATAGACCTTAGTTAATAGAACAAAACTAATTTGTAAAATGATAATTTCAAAAATACAGTCCGACCTCTCTTATCCGGACACGTTGGGACCAGCTCCAATACGGATAAGGGATTTATCCGGATCTGGGAGACCCAATATTAAATCCACGCAGCTGCTGCCTCAGCTCCCCAACGGCGGTAGCTACACGTTATCTATTGTAGTGGGCGCGCATACAGACCGTATTCACTGCAGTGTGAGTGCAAATTATAGGCGGTATTTTTACGGAAATGAAATCGCTCGATGGCCAAAATTGTTGGATAATTTACCTGCTAAAATGGTTGAGGTATACATCGAGCATACCTCGAAAGAAAGAACGACTCGATGAAACAAAGTTTTACAATTAGATCATCGCTGCAGGTATCGCAGCTTCGATTCGCAATGTCAGCCATTGTTATACCGACTGTAGGCTAGCGAGACATGTGTTGTTTTTTCCCGGGAAACAAAAAGAGAACGTGATGAAATGTTTGCGCTGCGCCCTGATTTACTGGAAAATTATCCTGCCTAAGTTCTTTTGGTGATTTGGGCGAGATATTTTCATGAAAAAAAATGTTGTATGTAGACTATATTGGAAAATATATGTAATTAAAGTGAGTTTGCGTATAGGATTGAAATCTCATTTCCTCACGTACTAGATTGAATTTTAAAAAGAAAATAAAAAAGTCTCGACAAGTGTGCATCCGGATAATAGATAGATCCGGATAAGGGGAGGTTAGATAAGAGAGGTCGGACTGTAGAGTAAAAACCATGTCTTTGGGAATGGAAGTAGTTTTTAGTATAAATTAATAAGCTTTTTCCTTTCCCACTCTTTGGGACAATTTCAATTCAATTCATTGTCCTCTGTCAACCTCTTCATATTTACAATGGTAGTTCAATTTACATATATACAACATATAACTTTTAACAATAACTTTATGAAATTAAAATCAAAAGAAACCAACTTAAAAGCAGAGCCTGTATATTAAAAGGCCCCCTTTTCTAAGAACACCATATACATTGTGGTAAAAATGAAATTAAAAAAAAAACCTCTCTTATCTAGACATGTTGGGACCAGCACCAATCCGGATAAGGGTTTTATCCGGATCAGGGAGACCCAATAGTAAATTCTCGCAGTCTATGGTTGCTACACGTAATCTATTATAGTGGGCGTACACAGACAGTATTCACTGCAGTGTCAGTGCAAATTACAGGTGTTTTTTATGGAAATGAAATCAATTGGTTAGCAAAACTCTTGGATAATTTACCTGCTGAAATGGTTGAGGTACATGTATACTAAGTACGGTACATCGAGCTTAACTCAAAGGAAAGAGAATGACTTGATGAAACTAAGTTTTAAAATTGGATCATTGCAGCGAGCAACGCAACTTCGCAAACCCAGCCATTGTTATGACTGTAGGCTCAAACATGATAGATGGCGCTGTCCGTATCGAGGCCTAGAGCTAGCTACCGTGACATACATTGATGTTTTTCCTTGAAAAAAAGGGAACGTGATAAAATAGTTGTGCTACGCCATGATTTACTGGAAATTGCCCTAAGTTCTTTTGGTGATAATGTGTAAGATATTTTTCATGAAAAAAATTTTTTTTGTAGGTAGACTATAATGGAAAATTGTATGTAATCAAAGTGAGTTTGCATAGGAATTTTGAGTTTAGATTGAAATCTCATTTCCCCACGTGCTAGCTAGATTGACAAAAAAATCTCGGCAAGTGTGTATCTGTATAATAGAGAGATCCGGATAAGGGGAGGCCGGATAAGAGAACTCGGACTGTAAAATAAATAAATGAATGAATATTGCTCTCTCTCTCTCTCTTGTTTTAGGCAAGTGTGATGAGCTTTGAACCCCCGGATCACATTCCCAAACTGGAAAGAGATGCCGAGCGTTGGATCATCTTCTCCAACCCCGCCAGTCGCAACACACGTGTCAACATGTCAGTGCGGTTTAGTCGCGATGCTTGCCAGACGTGGAGCCCACCACTCTCGTTGAATCCCGGTCCAAGCGCGTACTCCGATCTCACCTGTTACCGGGTGAAGGAGAGAGCGACAGGGAGGAATACCGTCAAGTTTGCTTGTCTCTATGAGTGTGGTAGTCTTCATCCCTACGAGAGAATCGCCTTTCAGACCTTCTCATTGGCGGAACTCACCGCTAACGCTCTGCATCCATAGCAACAGGGACACGCCCAGTCACCTACCCACCTAGCAACAAGCTCAGCTTGGTTTCTTAAACATTGAATGACTCGTTACCCAGAAAAATGACTTTTCAGAATTGTTGCCTACAGATCTACAGCAGATTAGTCACAGGAATCAAATAGGATGTTTTCATATTAGTTAGATTGTGGTCTCCCTCTTTGTTACATCTGGATCTTGGTAAAAGATTCTGAAATGTTTGGATTATCAGTGACCAGTAGCTAAAGCATACGCATTGAACTTATTAGAAATAGCCTCATACATGTATTTGGACATTTCCTGACTAATTTGCTCATGACCAATCAGAGAGTAATATTTTCAGAGCTTTTTGCCAGGACCCCTGCTTTTACATGGAATCCTCCTCTGCTAGAAGGGTATTCAAGGCTTACTAAAACCGGTAGCTTATAAGATCTGTCGGTGAAATTACTGACACAAATATTCTTGAAATGGTTCCTTGTATGTTAGTCCCAAATTAAGCAAATTCTTGCATTTCGGACATTAAATGCATTTTCAAAATAGTACTTTTAGGTGTATTTTTTCTTATAGCTAGTCATAATTCCATGTCTCATGGTCCAGAGGGTTGAAAATTTCCAGGGGCTTGGGGTGAGTTCGCACCTGAAATGCCCTACAGAACCCTAAAAGAAGAATTTGAGAGCCCCTTTCACATAGGGTCCAATGTAAACTTTTATACTATGTAGCCAAATTGGGCTGGTGACTTCAAAAGGTAGCCCCGGAAAAGATCAAAATTATAATTTTATTACCTGGGATGCTCAGTCAGTGTTGATAAGATAAATTTGAAAGAAATTATTATTATAAATGTTTTTGTAGGTGCTGGATGAATAAATAACAGTGCATAAAAGTCAACAAAACACTACAGGAAATAAAATATTGTTGATGATTGTGTCAAAGACCTTCATCGTTTAAAAGGTCTTTGGCAAGCACGTTAACAATATTTTGTTTCTTGTGTTGTTTAAAACCTATTTTTGTCTCGCCTGCATAGCAGAGCGAGACTATAGGCGCCGCTTTTCCGGCGGCGGCGGCGTCAACATCAAATCTTAACCTAAGGTTAAGTTTTTGAAATGACATCATAACTTAGAAAGTATATGGACCTAGTTCATGAAACTTAGACATAAGGTTAGTCAAGTATTAGTGAACATCCTGCCTGAGTTTCAGGTCACATGACCAAGGTCAAAGGTCATTTAGGGTCAATGAACTTAGACCATGTTGGGGGTATTTGTTGAACTACTATCATAACTTTGAAAATTTATGGATCTAGTCCATGAAACTTGGACATAAGGTTAATCAAGTATTAGTGAACATCCTGCCTGAGTTTCAGGTCACATGACCAAGGTCAAAGGTCATTTAGGGTCAATGAACTTTGGCCAAGTTGGGGGTATTTGTTGAATTACCATCATAACTTTGAAAATTTATGGATCTAGTTCATAAAACTTGGACATAAGAGTAATCAAGTATCACTGAACATCCTGTACGAGTTTCAGGTCACATGACCATGGTCAAAGGTCATTAAAGGTCAATGAACTTTGGCCGTGTTGGGGGTATTTGTTGAATTACCATCCTAACTCTGAAGTTTATGGATCTAGTTCATAAAACTTGGGATATAAGAGTAATCAAGCATCACTAAACATCCCCTGTGAGTTTCAGGTCACAAAACCAATCAAAGGTCAGTTAAGGTCAATAAACTTAGGCCAAGTTGGGGTAATTGTTGAAGTGCCATCATAACTTTGAAAGTTAATGGATAGAGTGAATGAAATGTAGACATGGGTGTAGTTGACAAGTCTTAAGTCTCTGTTCAAATGTCATTTATGGTCAATGAACGTGGTATTATGTCATTATATGAATGATGTTTTTGTGAACGATTATTTTATAGTAGTTTTCAAAGTTAGCACTGCTGCTATATTAAATTGCGTAATGCAGGCGAGACTGCTAGAGGCGTTCCACTTGTTAGTTAAAGCAAATCCCCAAAAGTGCATAAGTTCATAACACAATCTCAATTCATTAACATTATATGAGCGCATTTGCCCTAAATGGTTTTGGTGTGACGGATATGAAATCAAAATGTGTTTTTTGTTGTTGATAGATTTACTGATTTTACATCAAAATTTATTTTGATTCAGTGCCCAATCGAATTAAAGTGTCTTTGTATATTTGTAAAACCCCTTTTTAAGCGTGGATTGGGCTGAAAGTTTGAAGATATAATCTTTGTAGCTTTCTCATATCAAATTACTAATCAAGCATGTGCTCATATGCTAAATAGAAATAAAAATATTACTTAGAGGAGGCTCTAGATGCCAAATTTGAATATAATGGCTGAAAGAAAAACATTCAATGACCACTACACTTTTTTCATATTGAAATATTAGATTATGATTGAGTGTATTTCACATTATTGGTAGACCCTTTACTAAACAGGCTTTGAATTTGAAATATTCAGATTAAAGCACTTTCATACCTGAAATAACTACCCTATGTAAACAGATCATAACTATTTCATTTATTTATTGATGTATCTCATTTGGCATATGCTTATCTAGGTATTTCAAGAATTCTCCATAACTTTCTAAAAAAGAAACCCTGGGTAGCGATAACCTTCTTATGGTTAAATGTGCTGCAGTAGCATAATTTTATTAAGAAAAAAATTACAAAAGCAATAATTTACATTGTATATGTGACAATATGTATATTAGATCTGAATGTAGATGTTTAGCCAAAATATGCACTTTGGTACATTCCACTGATAGTGAAGTATTTTAATTGCATATATTTTAGAATAGAATTAAATGTTGATACAATGAACAGCAGGGGATGTCTCACAAAGATGAATTTTCTTTGCAATCAATCGCAAATATTTTGTTGCAATTTTACAGTTGATTGATCACTTTTAACTTTAGCATATCAGATTACACTCCTTGTTTCATGGAGCAGATTAGCAATCAACCGCAAATTTGCAATTAATTGCACAGCATATGCTTGATTTCGGGAAGGAAAATAGACTTGCAATTGATCGCAAGTTTCTTGCAACGCCCCATTATTAGAGTTAGAGTTGTACATAACTACCCAGTTGCATGTGGAATAATAGACAACACTGCATTGCTATAAAGAGAAGGCTACTGTGTATTAACAAAAAGACTACAAGGAGAAGATCGGACACTTCAGCGATTTTTTTAAATGGTCGATTAATGCTCATGGGGAACGGCGCCCACTGGCGTTGAGTAAGTAAACCATCGCACATCGGCACGCTGCTGTGTTGAAAACATATGGGGAAAATGAGAGAGGGGTCTTGGGAGAGGGCACAAGGGCGGCGCATGGGAATAAGTCCATATTTTATTACCCAGAAACCTCTAAAATATATTCATTTCTAATTTTAGATAAAAAAAATTGAAGAAAAAATATCTTAAAATGTATAAATCGTCTATTCCTCCACCCCTCCACCATTTCCCTCATATGGTTTGTACACAACCAAAAATGGCGATACGCGAAGGTTTACTTACTCAACGCTGTGGGGCGCTCTTCACTAGCATTTCATTGCACGCTCTATGTACTGTCCGATCTTCCCCTTGTAGTATCTTTGGTTTTAATCAATAAGATTGATAAGACTTCTCCATGACTGTTAGTTACACCTAACTCTTCGTGAAAAACCCCCAGGTTGTTGATTCAGAAGATAATTTTGAGCGTTGAGTGGAGCGTTGTGGCCCAGTGGATAAGTCTTCTGACTTTGAAACAGAGGGTCGTGGGTTCGAATCCCAGCCATGGCGTAATTTCCTTCAGCAAGAAATTTATCCACATTGTGCTGCACTAGACCCAGGTGAGGTGAATGGGTACCCGGCAGGAGTAATTCCTTGCATGCATGAGCGCTGAGAGGCAGCTTGAGCTAAAGCCGGGGTTATAATAATAATAACAACGCGCCTCGGAATAAAATATTTCTAGATAGATGGCGCTATATAAATGCCTATTATTATTATAATTTTGAAAAACAATGTCAAAATAATCCTAATCATCATAATACAAATTCAGTGGATGGTTGTAGGTCAATTTGCAGAAAATGATTTAATTGTATATTTATTTGTTTTGAATTTAGAACCATTTTATTTCTTGTGAAGTTATTGAAATCAGTAAGTTCTTGTAAACCTGCCATATTTTTTTTGTCATCTATATCACTTTCCTTGTCTCATAGAAACTTTAAATGTGAAGCCACCCATACAAAGATTTGATTTGAATGAAAAGAGCAAAATCAAACCAGCATAACATTTAAAATTTAGTCAAAATCTGATGTAAAATAAGAAAGTTATGACATCTTGAAAATTTGCTTACCGGTATTTTACCCAAAACAGTTACATGTATATACCACACACAACACAGTTGTTTGAAAATAAGAGATTGAATGATTTTACTCACTATTCTTTTTTTTGTATTGTTTGAATTATACAATATTGAATTTCTTGCATATTTGCCAAATGAGACTCTTCATCAAATTATGATAGGTTACAGCAATGACATTTCCACATGTTTAGGGAGAAATCAAACTTTGTTTACAATTTAAGAGAAAATCTAGATATTTCATTTAATAAAATACAAAACAGAAAGTGAGTGGATGATGTCATCAGTTCCCCTATTTGTATAATGACCTGGGCCGGCCAGAGATACAATTGACCCAATCAGCCTCAACTTGAAATCCTTCAATGTCATAAAGTTTTTCTCAAGAAATTAGCACAATGTCTTTTGTTAACAAAGAGAACGCACTTAATTTTAAAGAAAACAAAAAATGTATGAATGCACATCATATCTGAAAAAATATTTTGAACGAACATACAGTTTAGATGTTGATGTTGCTGGCTTTCCATAGTTGTGGTGGTGATTTTTTTTTTTTTTACCTTATTGCTAAGAAAGCATGAATGCTTGTAAGCAAACAATCAGAGGACCGACGGCTTAAGGTCCCCTCTGAAGGTTGATCGGATTGATCACAACTTTTTGTATGACGGTGCCCAGCATGCAGTGTGTATATAACTATTTTGTGAAATTTAATAAAATTGTTAAAATGTCATAACTTCATTATTTAACATCCAATACTGATGAAAATTTCATCATTAAGCTTGTATGATTTTTCTCTGTTTATGCAAATCAACTTTTTGTTGGGTTGGACCGCTCTTATTTACTTTTGATATGCATGTACTGTAAAACTATAAAGTAACAGAGGTGATTGATTATCCAATGAAATGCATATGATTCTGATTGATTTTAGCAAACTTCCAATGATAAAATGATGTTTCACAATGATGTGAAACTGGAAAAAATAATATTTATGTTTCATTTGATAAGTAATAAGTCAAATTTCTTACAGTATTATTTGTTTGAAGAATTTTTCCTTGAGCCAAAGTTGTAAGTGAAACTTCTCAATATTTTGTTGGAGAATTCGAGAAGTAGGCATCTCAAGATTTGCAACTCACCTTCTGCAACAGCTTCCATAAAATGACTGTGACAGTTTCCATTAGAGGACCGTACAGTATACTGAATGCTTTGACCAATTACCAACTTGTCTACCATCAGTTCGTCCACTATATCCACAGGGCCTAATTGCCATTTTTTCTACTCACCATTTCGTCTAATAACCAGTTGGTCCAAACTCCAATAGCCATTTAGTCCATATCCCATTTGGTCTAATTGGACTAAGTGTTAATTGTGCAAAATTAATCAAAATAAAATGGATATCAGACCAACTGGTAATGAGACGAAATGGTCATAGACGAAACAGTGATTAGACGAAATGATGATTGGACCGAATGGTTATTGGACCAAATGGTTGTTAGATGAAATGTTGATGGACGGAATGGCATTAGACTAAATGAAAGTAGACCATGTGGTGAGTGGACGAGTTGGCAGTAGACGAATTGACCAACATGGTACCACATGAAATGCGATTCCCAGTGCCATGTGTGGTGTTGCAGTTGTTGTTGTTGTTGATTGGTTTTTAATGGCGCTCTTATTCAAAAAAGAATATATGCACCTATCAAAATTATCTTATCATATCAAAATAATGGTTTTATTTTAGTATTTTTGGTTCCTGATTAAACACTTTTTAACCAGAGCTAAACATTACATACTCTAAATTGGCAACACCATGAAAACAACAATATCACTGTTTAAAATGCATAGGAAGTATTTCAGTATTAAAAGTTAAAGAAAGTAGTTGCAGCAAACAATTATTACATGAAAAAGTCTTTTAAATAAAGATTAATGGTCGAAATATTATTGATCTGCATCTAGTATATTAGTGTAAACTTATCTTTGTGAAATCATGAAATCTTAGCTGAAAACCGATAATTCTGATGATCACTAACACAGAAAGGCAAGTGTGGGACAGTGTATTAATATTGCTGAGAAAAATACCCAACATTTGATGGAATTCCGAGCATATTTTGCTCATTTTTCAGCAATTACGCATTTTCTTCCAGAGCCATTTGTCACATTTTTATTATTTATACATACAAACACTTGGGTAATAATTTTATTGGATTCTGCTCAAACTCATTTTGAGGTTGTTAGCACTCCTGGGGGCTTGTTATAATCACTCGGGTCGCGTTCGCGTTCGCGTTCGAAATCACTCGGGTCGCGTTCGAAATCACTCGGGTTTTGGATTTTTGGCGATTTTTTTTATTTCGATGCGATTTTTTTTTCTAACGGTGTCTTCAATGGGACAAACACGCTGGGAAAATAAAATGAAATTCAAATTCTAGTTTCGTTTTAAGCCGGCAAGTGCCTTAAAAAACAGGCACTCGCCTACTGCTTAACATAACAAACAAGCAAATCAGCCATGTGG
Organism: Lytechinus pictus; assembly: GCF_037042905.1. Classification (NCBI taxonomy): domain Eukaryota; kingdom Metazoa; phylum Echinodermata; class Echinoidea; order Temnopleuroida; family Toxopneustidae; genus Lytechinus; species Lytechinus pictus. Next base: position 768,221 of record NW_026974141.1, read on the forward strand.
CTCAACTATCTTAGAATACATCCAGACTTCTACTGTTTTTATACGAGGACTCCGAGTCGGAACTTGCCATATCTGCCACATCGATATTACATCGTCATTCCCATGTACGGACATGTATGCCTGCATGCAATGGCCCCAAGCCGGGACCCAGCCACGGTCGGACACGGCGTGCATCGGTAGCATGGAGCAAGGTAACGTGAGTCCAGCCGAGTTAGATCCCACGTTACAGTGCCAGTCAGTCGGCAGCTCATCCGAAAGTATTTTATTCAGCGGTATGCATAGCCAGCCATCCGTGGTTTAATGCAAATATACGCAATTAGACCAAAAGCTTCGGTCTCCAGTCTGTAATGTTCGTTGTTCCGCTGAACTCCATTAGCTCCACTCACCAATACAGAGACCGAAGTTCTAGCTCGATCTGTACAGGGACTCAATGGCCATATGTTTATGCATTAAGTTCCAATAAAACGGGGAAGTGAAGTTGCGCGACAACCGAAGCAATTAGTTACTGTTTTCCCCTTTTAAGTTTATTTTCTCTTTTTTTGGTGCATTTTAGGACAAAACAGAATAATAATATTTATTTGATACAGTTCTTTCCATATATTTTTATGAAATAAAGACAAAAATCGATGAGCGCTGTCTGGGGGATTTTGCATTGTTAACCCCGTAATGATGGTTGCACCATAGCGAGCCGTCTGTGTACGAGGAGAAATAAAAATGTTAAAAAAACTCGAAACAGACGGCTGCCAGCTGTCTAATACGTAATGAGCTTTGAGGACGATCTTTCCGATAGGCGTTTTAAAATTCTGCTCTTAACTATTGTCCATTTCTCATAAAATTTGTCTTATTTTATAGATAAAATCGCCATATCACGTTTTAAGTAACTGGAGACCTAAAAAATTCCCTACCTAAATTCTCGAAACATTGCATTAGGTGATGTGCTTAATTGATCTTCTTTGTGCTCGCGTGCCAAACGTATACGTTGAGCTGAACGGGGATCAGTCTCTCCCTCTGTCTCTCCTACCTTTCCGAAATTAAAACGGTCCTTCGATCGGACATAGTTATTTAGACGCAGGACAAATAATGCTCTGACAACCAAACTAACTTTTCGTCAGCATCAGTAAAAATGTGAATGGGCTTTTAAAAACTAATACTAAAACTGATCTAAAATTGATCTTAGATCGATTTTAAAATTGATTTTGGAAATCGATTTTAAATTAATTTTTAAATCGTAATTGTACCTGTTCTAATTAACCGATTTTAAAATCGGCTCCCGATTTTACCCGATTTTACCACAATCGGCGCGATCACCTGCCAATCTTCGATCATGCCCCTTGAAGGAAAAATCGGATATAAAATATCGGCGTAGATCTAGTTACAGTGCGTGATCGTTCAGAACATATTTCAAGATTTTTTTGAGGTGCTAGCTATTTAGAGGTCGCATTAATCAGGGAGAAAGACGCAGTATTATCTCTGACGATGTTTACGAGGATAGATATCTTCTCTTCAACCTCGTGGTGATAGCGGACAACGCCGTGAACTTTTAAAGGTCGTATTACCGACGGACATCACTGCACTACTCTCTTACCTCCTTTATGATGATAGACACTTCTCTTCAACCTCGTGGTGATAGCGGACCCCGCTTGTTTTATATTTGTTCTTGGTTATCAAAAGTTAATTTCTGAAGATAGTAATAAATTGATTTGAAAACGTTAGCTCACCAAAGCATTTTAATAACATGTTCCGAATCATCGCGCGTGCTTGCGACTTCTATTACATTTTAATTGCACTTGCGCCTTTAAGATGATGCATTTTATTTAAGGCATTTGCTGGCTTAAAACGAAATTAGAATTTCAATTTCATTTTATTTGCCCAGCGTGTTTGTCCCATTGAAGACACCGTTAGAAAAAAAATCGCCAAAAATCAAAAACCCGAGTGATTTCGAACGCGACCCGAGTGATTTCGAACGCGAACGCGACCCGAGTGATTATAATAAGCCCTCCTGGGCCCCGTATTACAAAGAGTTACGATTCATCCAATCAATCGTAACTCTATGGAAATCCATCAGTGTCATAATTTTTTCTACAGGAAATGTGCAAAATGTTCTTTGTAAACAAAGGAGAACACACCGAACTGTCAAGAAATCAATGAATTTATGGATATACATTCATATCTAGAATTTTTTTGAGCAAACATGCATTTTATATGTTGACTTTGCTGGCTTTCCATAGTTGCGATTGATCGGATCAATCGCAAATCTTTGTAAGACGGGCCCCAGGTATTTGTCTTTAAAATCAACTCTTATCATGATATTAATAAGGGCATAGCTGAGGGGTACGGATTGAGAAACAACCTCCTCTTTTCGTTCATAATTTTTTTTTCTTATTTTGCCATCATTAATAAGATAATAATAATTTGAATTACCTAGTTATAATTGTACAAGTAAGTAGAGCTGAATTTTGTTTTAATTATATGTATAATTGACATTCCAAATGGACATTACCTATTGTATACTTATATTTATTTAATCTGTGTGTTTTCAATTATTCTCTGCTATTATCATATTTAGGTAAATGTATCGCAATAAATATTTTTAATGGAAATCTTGTATTATAATATGAGATGAAGATATGCTCCCATATGTTTTTGAAATAAAAATGAATTGTTAAATTGTATCATAAAACACATGTCAATTGTTTCCTTTACTCATTAATCAACAAATAGGCGAGGGTGTGATTCTCAAACTGAATTCATTTGCAGGCAAACCTGTCTATTACAAAAACCCATCAGTGTCCATCAAACCTGTCTCTCATTTAAAAAGAATATTGTATTTGCCGTACAGCGTGTCCCACAAAAAAATGCTAATGCCGGTCTAAATGAGTATGATTTTAAAATTACCATATTGTATTCTATATATTTTCATAATCGTAAACTAGCATTTATATAATAGTAGGCCTACTGGCTTCAATTCTTTTAGCACTCATCAGGAAACATCTAGACTCAAAATTGGTCTGAATATGATGCAAGAATATCCCAACATAAGTAATTCCTTGCAGGTTTACATCTGTGGCTGAACATGAATAGATATAATTTGTAACACTTGAATGGATAACAAATAGTTAGCTTAACCTGACTACATATACAGTACTACTTAATACAAAACTTGGATGATAAATATTATGTTGCGCAAGCCTGTTGGACTGACGCATTTCTGAAAAAATGATACTGTCGGGTCATGCAGGGCTAATCTAAGTGTGTTAAGTCTTGGGCGACGGAGAGAAGTTGAAAGTGGGGGGGGGGGGGCAGGGAAAAAAGGGCACCTTTTGGCACTATGTTAACACAAAGAAAATGACTAGGATTATTCTTACAAGTTACAAGTAGTAACATATAAAAAGGAGAGTATTGTTTTCTTGTTTCTTGACATGCACGTATTCTGGGGAGGGCCAGGTAGGCGAAAAGAGGGCGCCAAAAAGAAGAAGAAAATAAAGGAAAAGAGAAGGGAAAGGAGGGAAAGAAGCAGAGAAAGAGCAAAACAAGGGGGAAGAAAGAGAGAAGGAAAACAAAGAAAAGAAGAGGATCGAGCTAGGCAAGGGGGTGCCGATTTGATTTTCAACGGGGGGGGGGGGGAGGGTCTGGCGCCGAATTGATGTCCGACCAAGGGGGGCCGAATTGATGTTTTACTTAGGGGCGCCAAATCGATGTCAGACTAAGGGGGGCACCGAGCATTGATGTTTTACTTAGGGGTGCCGAATTGATATTCGACATAGGGGGCACCGAATGGATCTTCGACCTAAGGGCGCCGAATCGATGTTCAACCTAGGGAAGGGGGGCGCCGAACTGATGTCCGACGTAGGGGCACCGTATTGAAGCTGGAAATAATTGATGCGAGCGCGAAGCACGAGTTGAAAATTTGTTATATTCTAACCTGACAACTGGAAACTTCATAAGCATGTTTTAAAATAAACAAATAGCTGTGTAACTCGCAAATAACAGCGCAAAGTACGAGCTTAAATATTTTTCATATTCCTAGCTCAAAATTTGACATTTTTAGGCACGTTTTAAAATAAAGATCAATTTGTGTTACTCAATGAATGATTAATGCGAGCCCAAAGCGAACGGTGAAATTTTATTGTACGTCCTGACCAGAAGTGGGAACATATTGAGCACTTGTTACCATGCAGGAAATTGGTTAAGGGGAAAGGTATCTCACTAAGTGAATGATGAGAATTCAAAGCAAGAGCTAAATATTTGAAGTTATCATGAACAGAATACATATTTACGATAAATTTCAAATGCAATGCTTATGTGCAAGTTAGTTTAATCCATAGACTCTGGGGCAGATCCAGCTCTTGCCAAGGGGGTGGGAGTTGGCAGAAAAATATTTTTATTCACATTCTCCCCGATTGGCCGCAATTAAAAAGCTGATTTTTTAAAGAAGATATTCCCCCCTCAAAAGACTGATGATTTAAGTAGGGGAAGGTGGGGTAAGTTAAGCCACCGCCCCCCCCCCCCCGGCCGATGGAGTCAGACATTATGGTGGTGCCATGTATTGATGACCCATTGCATAACGCTCAATCCCTCCACATTGTTTTCAACTTTGAAACAAAAAACAATTTTCAGAGGGAAATTTACGAATTTCAGTCAAAAATGTCTTTAAAAAAAGTGTGAAACTAGATCAGCACTTTTTACCCACACGCATCGTTAAATAAAATAAAGACATAAAGAACAATGTTGTTAGTCCAGGTATGGATCCTTAATTCTTGTCCCATACCTTTTGCACTTAGTTTTTGTGACTCACCTTACCCCAGAAGGTGGCTCAAATTACCCCATTGGTGGGGCAAGTTGAGCCATTTGACATCTTTTTTTTCAAAGGTGACAGTGACTTTCAGTGTGGGGGTAGAATGTTATATTTAAGTAAAAAATGTTTTCCAAGAATCAAATTTTAAGGCAATGTACTTAATTCTACAAGATTATGAATAAGTTCTAACATGAAAAAGGGCAAAAAGTGGCACAACTTACATCCCGCCTTCCCCTACATATCAGGTTTGTTCTTACACACAAGATAAGGCATAGAGAATGATAACGGGAGCACGAAGCACGACCTATTTTTGTTTTGTTTTTTTGTTTCATGTATAATGATGAATAAATGATATTTTGTGCAGTTGTTTATTATCATGAATAAGATGGTTATGTAACTAAATGATTAATGCGAGCGCGAAGCGCGACCTAAAAATGTAAAGGTGCGGTTTGCAGTGACTCATCATGCAGAGGATATTGCGAGCGTGAGCTGAAAATTTTAATACACTGATTTAAAAAGCGACCTGTTATAATGACGGTTTCCAGTGACTCATGAAAAGGATATATATGTCACCAATCACATAATGAGGGTGCGAAGTGCGAGCAGTATAATAGACTTTAAGCACTTTTTGTAAGAATGAACATAATGGGCATATCTAAAAAATAAAAAAAAATAAAAAAATATTGATGCGAGCGGCAAAGCGCAAGCTTAAAATTTTCATTTTCCGAGTAGAAAACTGGAAATGTACTTTTCGTAATTATTAAAAGGTATCAAACTTAACAATTTGTGCGAGCGCGAAGTGCGAGCTGAAATATTTTTATTTTCTTTTAGCACTTTTTGTAAATAGGTATTAAACCAAACAACTGATGTGAGCGCGAAGCGCGAGCTGACTAAATATTTGATTTTACGACTTTTAAACTGGTAATTTTTAGCGCATTTTGTAACTATGAACATAATAAGTATCTTACTAAACAATTTATGCGAGTGCGAAGCTCGAGCTTAAAATTTTAATTTTTCGACTAAAAAACTGGAAGTGTTCTTCTCGCTAATCATTGAAAAGGTAGGTATCTAAATCAACAATTTATGCGAGCGCGAAACGCGAGCTGAAAATATTTGATTTTCTGACCAAAAATTTGGAAAGTCTAAAAGCACTTTTGGTATATTCAAGAACAGGATATGGGTATCTATCCGACATTTTTTTAGCTCGCGCAAAGCGCGAGCTGAAAACCTTTGATATTCTGACCTAGAATTTGGACATTCTAAAAAACACATTTTGGTAATCATAAACAGGATGAGTATCTAACAAAACATTTTATGCGAGCGCGAAGCGTGAGCTCAAAATTTTTGATATTTCGATCCAAAGTTGTACATTCTAAGCACTTTTCTAACAATGAACAGGATCGTCACCTAACAATTATTGATGCGAGCCCGAAGGTTGAGATGATTTTTGTTGTTGATATTCTGACCTAAAGTTTTTGACTTTCTAAGCACTATTGGTAATCATGAACAGGATGGTTATTTTAATTTCAGACCCCAAACTGGACATTCTAAGCAAATTTTTGAAACATTAACAGGATGGGTATCTATATCTAAATAATTGATTTGAGCGCGAAGCACGAGCTCTTGGATATTCTGAATTTAAATTTGTAAAGGCTATAAGCACTTTTGGTAAAAGCGAGAACTTACAGGATGGGCATCTAATAACGTCGATGCGAGCGCCAAACTGATCGAACCATCAATTCGGAGCCGCTATGTCGAACATAAGTTCGGCGCCCCCTATATATCAAACTCCAATTCGGTGCCCCTAGGTAGAACATCATTTCAGCGCCCCCTCGGTTAAAGATCAATTCGGCGCCCCCTCGGTTGAAGATCAATTCGGCGCCCCCTCGGTTGAAGATCAATTCGGCGCCCATATATCAAACTCCAATTCGGTGCCCCTATAGGTAGAACATCAATTCAGCGCCCCCTAGGTAGAACATCAATTCAGCGCCCCCTCGGTTGAAGATCAATTCGGCGCCCATATATCAAACTCCAATTCGGTGCCCCTAGGTAGACCATCAATTCAGCCCCCCCCCCTCGGTTGAAGATCAATTCGGCGCCCATATATCAAACTCAAATTCGGCGCCCCTATAGGTATAGAACATCAATTCGGAGCCATTATGTCGAACTTCAATTTCTCGCCCCTAGTGCGAACATCGATTTTGCGCCCCTCTCCCAAGTTCGAACATCAATTCGCCCCCCTAGTTCAAACATCAATTTGGAGCCCCTATAGTTTGAACATCAATTTGGCGCCCCTTAGTTTGAACATCAACCCCCCCCCGTAGTTCAAACATCAATTTAATAGTTTGAACACAAATTCGGCGTCCCTATATCAAACTTCAATTGGCGCCCTAAGTAGTTTATTCGGCACGTACCCCTCGGTTGAAGATCAACTTGGCGCCCCTAGTTCGAGCATCAATTCGGCGCCCTAGTAGGTCGAACATAAATTCGGCGCCCCCTATATCTCATACTCCGATTCGGCGCCCCTAGCAATTGCCCCCCCCCCCCCCATAATAGGTTGAAGATCATTTTGGCACCATAGGTAGAACATCAAATCGACGTCCAGGTCAACTTCCGAAATGGGCGCTTTCCCTCTCCCTCTCTTTTTCCTTCCTATATAGCTATACAGTGCGTCCCAGAAAAAACGAAACCGAGATTTAGCGATGATTTATCATAACTTAATCATAAATAAAATAGACAAATGACCTACCAATGTAAAGCTTAGAATCTCCTCTTTCATCTGGTATTACTTAGATTATTCCTCATTCACGCATGATTGAGCAAAAACAATTCGAAGAAAGGATGCCAAAAACTCATTTGGCGGGGGGTATCTGAATTTCAAAAAGAAAATCACACGACTAAAAAGTTCAATATCCTCTTTTCTTTGATACCTAAATCACAGAAAATGGTCAAGTAGTAAAAAAGTTACGATCCCTCGAAACAATGCTTGTATTTCCATAATTTCATTAAATAAACGTGTTTTCACCGGTTTCCCACTGAAGCTATCGCACGGTAACAAAAGACTTAATGCATGGCTGAGCGTCAACAAAACGTATACGGAGTGTCGAGTGAGTTTGAACGCTATCCTGTAAAACCTCTTCATTTTATGAAATTATTGAAATTCAAGCCTTATTTCAAATAACCAGAACTTTGTTATTTCTTGACCATTTTCTGTAATTGAGGTATCAAATTAAAGAGCAGATATTGAACTTTTTAAAAATGTGGTTTTCTTTTTAAAACCCAGATACGGCCCGCCAAGTGACTTTTTGGTATTCCCTTTTCAAATTGTTTTTGCTCACTCATGCGTGAATGAGAAATAATTTAAGTAATTTCAGATGAAAGAGGAGATTCTAAGCTTTAAAATGGTAGGTCATTTGTCTATTGTATTTGCGATTAAGTTATGATAAATCATCGATAAATCTCGGTTTCGTTTTTGTGGGACGCACTGTATAGCTCTTCATCTTTTCCCAAGGCACCTTTCCCCCTTTTTTCTTTCTCTTTTTCTCTTTCCCCCTCTTTTCCCCTTCCTTTCTCCCCTTTTTTCGTTTCTTTCTTTCCCCCTCTCTTTGCCATTCTCTTCCTATTTGACCTCTTTTCCTCTAGCTCTTCCCCCCCCCCCGGGGGGGGGGGGGGGCACTTCCATTGACGAGTGGATACCATGCGTGACCATGGGGTCTCAAAAAGCACCCTATAAACACGCATTTTCCATATTCTGAAAGTGCACCCCTTAACAAGTATTGGCGTGTGAAACCCCACCCTGAACAATTAAGTATTGAAAACAAAATACTCTTGGCAAGTATTCCCTGAATCGGAACCCCTAAACATGTACAGCGATATTTTTATTGTTAAAGGACAAGTCCACCCGAACAAAAAGTGGCTTTAAATAAAAAGAGAAAAATCCAACAAACGCAACACTAAAAATTTCATCAAAATTGGAAGTAAAATAAGAAAGTTGTGACATTTTAAAGTTTCGCTTTTTTTCACAAAACATTTAAATGCACATGGTCGGTATGCAAATGAGGAGACTGAAGACACATGGCATCCACTCACTATTCCTTTTGTATTTCATTGTATGAAATATTCAAATGTTCTCCTCATTGTCAAGTGAAACAATGATTAATTCCTCTCTGATGAACATGTGAAATCGGCTACTAACTCTAAACACGTAGTGTTGACTCTTAGGGCCAAAAGTATATCCTTTATAAAACATGTTTTACACCCTCGTAAAATTGACCCTATTAAACGTAGCTTTCCTAGCGAAAATGAAAACCCTTTTTTCATTATTTTGTGTTTTTGACACCCTTAATTTATTACGTTACGTACGTAACGTGCCCTATCTTGAAAAAGACATCCTTTTTACCGGGCCTTTTTACGTGTTTTTTGGTCGCGCATGGATATCCACTCGTCATTGTAACCCCCCGGGCAGTTGATCCTCTCTCTATTTTTCTTTTCCTTTCTCCTAGCTTTTCCTCTCTCTTTTTGATCTCTTCTTCTCCTTTTCTTCTCTCTTTTTTCTTCTTTTCTGTCTCCCCTCTTCCTCTCTTTTTTTTTTCTTCTCTTTTAATTCCTAATTCCCCTCTTAATTCCGTCTGCATGCATCCTTAATTTCCTCCTTTCTCTCTCTTTTTCCCCTTTTTTATTCCCCCTTTTTCTTCTCTCTTTTTTCTTCTTTCCTTTCCCCCTTTTCCTCTTTTTTATTTTCTTCCTTTCCTCCTCTTCCCCCTTCTCTCTTATATCTAGATTCTTATCGAAGTCGATACTAAACTATAGCTGAGTGAAACATACAAATAGAAAAAATTAAAGGTCCGTTCGATGCATGCATATCCGTATTTTGTGACGTCAGAATGGAATACGATAATCTTGAGAGATTGTCGGTTTAGAAAATTCCTACAAAATGATAGCATTTTTGATATATTTCCACTAAAAATATTGTAAAAATATAAATAAATAATAATTGATGATTTATATTTATGTTAGACTATTTTAGTCCCTTACAAGATAGAATAAAATTATAAAAATTTTGTGAACTTGGCCTTGAAGCAACTCTTTAAATCAATATCAAATTGGCATCATATGTGTACAACGTGTGCAAGCAGCAGACATGGCCAACCCATCTACTCGACAAGCTCCCCAATTTGGGATTGTAAAGCAGGTATTGTGATACATTTCATGTTGTGATTTATGTAATGAACCTCGAATTATTGAAAAATTAATCAGTTATTCTATTTCGTGTCAAAATGTTCGTGTTTGTCATTCTGTGTCGTTCCAAAGAGTCGTACCATCTGTGTAATTGGTTCATGTGTGTTGTTGCATGTTCAACGTAGCCGGAACTGTGACCTATGGCTACGCCTACGTACCGGGCCGGGCGCCGGTACCGGTGTAACGCCACCAGCACGCGACTGCTCTGTATCTGGACTTCGGATTGGGGCGCTAATGCAGTTTCGCACCGGCCGACTTTGAGACGAATTTCGGCGCTAGTGTAGTTTCGCACCTCCCCGTTTAATGGTTTTCAAACATGTACAATCTCACCCTAAATAATTTACAACCTAAAATACTTGCATCTGAGCCTCCAAAGTCCAGTAGAAGTTGAATATTTGCCGTTTTGACACTTTTTTACAAAGTTTTACACCTATTTCGGAATCACTCGGTCGCTTGATCAAGCTCAGCGCTGCACATAAGCAGTCGGTATGCGTACAGTACGTACCACCTAGTGTAGTGCAAGAAGAGCGAGTTTTCTATGGTATCTTCAAAAAGATTTTTTCCCCTCTTTCAGCTTGCACCAAGTATTACGGTAGTGGTTGTGCAGAGTGGTTGATGTGTGTGGGGTGTGCGTGTGTGTGATTTTTTGAATGAAATAAGAAATGTGAAAAATGTGAATACACGTAGATTTAGCGATGAAAATAAGCTGAAAGAGGGGAAAAAAATCTTTTTGAAGATACCATAGAAAAACTCGCTCTTCTTGCACTTCACTAGGTGGTACGTACTGTACACGTACCGACTGCTTATGTGCAGCGCTGAGCTTCAAGCGACCGAGTGATTCCGAAATAGGTGTAAAACTTTGTAAAAAAAAAAAGTTACAAAACGGCAAATATTCAACTTCTACTGGACTTTGGAGGCTCAGATGCAAGTATTTTATTTTTAGGTTGTGAATTATTTAGGGTGAGATTGTACATGTTTGAAAACCATTAAACGAAAACGGGGAGGTGCGAAACTACACTAGCGCCCGAATTTCCTTACCAGTAACTGTTCATCTGGATGTGTACACTGCTGGACCAATTGGTATGAATGCAGCGGGTGAGAGAGGGCACGGTGATAAGTCGTATCGTAGGTAGCTCTTTTCGATCTTTGACTTTGACTTGTTGAACACCTCTCTAACTTGGAAATGTTAGTGATGTTCACAAATCATATACAATGATATGAGCAAGTACCTCAATCACAATCATGGTCAATATACCCACCGCTTTTACCGAATATATCGGAACGCCCGGCTGTATGATTAATGATGGGGTGACCATAAAATTTGCGCACATTTAAAAAATTATCATGATTTTGAAGTTGATTTTCAATCAATTATTTCTCACAGTTCACACTAGACAGCTGGCAGCCGTCTGTTTCGAGGAGTTTTTTAACATTTTTTTGTTTTTTAAATTTCTCCTCATACACAGACGGCTCGCTAGCGTGCAGCCACCATTAGGGGACTTGCAATGCAAAATCCCCCCGTCGGGGCTATTCAATTTTTGTCTTTAATGGATAAAAATTTTGAAAATTAACGCGACCAAGATGCAAATTAATATTTCCTCTTGGCATTAATTGCCAAAAAACGGAGAAAAATCAAGTTAAAAGGAACAAAAACAGTGACTTACCTCGGCTGTCGCGCAAATTCACTTCCCCGTTTTATCCGATCTTAAGTACATAAACATATTGCCATTGAGTCCCCTGTACAGATCGCGCTAGAACTTCGGTCTCTGTATTTGGTGAGTGAAGCCAACGGAGTTCAGCTGAACAACCAACATAACAGAGACCGAAGCTTTTGGTCTAAGTTCACACAAACTTAATCAAAATCATAAATACCAGACGAAAGGCAAGATCCCAAAGTCAAATTGCTTGACCGAATTATAAAAGTAAGTTCATGAAGTTAGAGAACCCTGTAAGTAGAGGCGCACGGCCAATATGGGAGACTCTCCAATAGGGGAGACAATCTCCCACATTGGAGACTTGCTTTGCAAAAGGACAAAAGAAACAACACAAACAAAAGCATGATTTTTTCCACCCAAAATTTTGTCTCACTGAGGTCAGAAGCCCATTTGGGAAAGAGTTCCATATGCACCCCCCACCAAAAATAACAAAAGATTGTTGAGACTTCCGGTTCGTTCACTTCAGATTTTTCTATCATTTTTTTACTGTTGCTTACCTTAGTTGGGACTCGAACTCACCTCCTTTGATCTGCAGTCAAGACCTTTCCCGCTATGCTAGCGAGTAGCGCTGATACCGGAAAGGGTATTTTTACGATTATCAGCCGATAGTTCGACTAGTCTTGACTCGCAGACCCTTTACTGACTAAATAAACCGATGTCTATGGACAATTACACGCACAAGATCTCGCTCGAAATTTACCCCCATTTGTTTTGTGTGTGATTGACAACAAAAATCCTTATCAAAACAAAAGTAGATGGTGAATTTTTAAAGTAGAAGGTGAAAAGGGGTAATTTTTCATGAGGAATCTCCTTATATCACATTTTTATTTGCCACCAAGGTAATCCTTTTGCAGCAAATGTAAGCAAAGGAAATTGGTCTCCAAAACTGGAGAAGTCCTGTCTCTGAAATTGGATACCCAAATTCTTTACAAAAGTCTCTGATATTGGAGATAATCTCCCACATTGGAGACAGTCTCCAATATTGGCCGTGCGCCTCTACTGCCTGTACCTGTCAAAACTCAAATCAAGGGTTTCGCTGGTACTGCGATCTAAAAATTCCATGGCGATCGACTAGTGCGCGCTCGGCTGAAAAAGTTTCATAAAATAGTGTGACCTTAATTTGCGCACGATCGTTTTGCAAAGCTCGACAAACGAAATCAAGCTGATGACAGACAAACTTAGGTAAGATTATCAGATTGAAAATGCCATAAATTCGGTTGGTATTACAATTTACTTATTTGGAGAGCTCTGCTTGCAAACTGGCGATTTCTTGATGTTGTCGAAAAGTTCGGATTTTCTTGGAGCGTACGCAAATGGTAACAAAATTTGCCGAATTTTTGCCAATATTTTCACAAATTGAGATCAAGAAAATTACCAAACAGTAATTTTGAGTCGCTTTTTCTGTTGGCAATATCAGTTTTTCAAGATTTTAATTAGAAATTGAGATATTTGACTGTGCGCAAAATTAGGCAGAAGCGGATCTAGAGGGGGGGTTGGGGGGTTGCAACCCCCCCCCAAAAAAAAAAATCCGGGGACCATTTTTTTAAATCTTATCTTTTTTTTAAAACTTGTAATTTTATTTTATTCTATTTCTATGTATTTATTTCATTTATTATTATTATTATTATTATTATTATTATTATTTCTTTTTTGGGGGGGGGGGGGGGGTTGGGCGAACAACTTAATTTTACAAATTTTCATGGGGGTTAATTTGGCAACGACCTCTATACCAAAAAGAGTGGTGTTTTAGATGCAAGAAAACGCCATTTTCACACACAGATTTTCAAAAAATTTCCCTACTGTGGGAGGGGGGACACCCCCCTCCCACACCCTCCCCCCTCGCTCGCTCCGCTCGCTTGGACTCGGTCGCTACGCTCCCTCGCATACCACCCCAACCCCCCCTTTATAAAAAGCTGGATCCGCCCCTGTTAGGTAATGGCTAACGTGTGAATTAAGGGTCACACCACCATAGCTATTCTTGACTAGGCCTTACGACGTACAGTGGCAAATTGTATAGAACGGATAGCGGTGTGTTCAACGCTAGCGGGCGTGTACATTTTGCTTATTACATGACGTCATCCAGCCACTGCCGAGAGCCAATTTATGAATGAAAATATAGTACTTAAGCATGCGCAGTGCAAGCCTTCCATTGCCCCACACAGTATTCCACCAAAACAAGTGTGCAATTCCCTATCACCTCGTACCAAAATCGACCTAAAATTTCACTTTCCTATATTTTATATGAATTATGAGAGGTTTTCTCGGAGGATCTATTTTCTCACCAATATGGCCCAGGTAAGCGAATTTCGATTACTTCTTGCTTTTCTGTCAAAATCTTACGAATTAGCGTCGATATGGCATCGTGTTCGTTGGAGTTTGTAGAGTATCGCAACGTGTACAAAGTCAATTAATTTCCGGGATTTTCCTACTCCAAAATTTTGCTCTTTGATGGGGGAAAAAGGTAGAAATAATAAAGATAAATTTATATCAAATAAAATCAGCCTACCACCTTTCCAAAAAAATATGCCGGAAAATAGCGAAATTTGATGACAAACAGATGATCAGGATCAGCCATGTTCTTCTTCGATCGCCGTCAGCGCAGCTGAGCGTACGAACGTGCCAGCCAATAATTAGACAATAAGTCTGTTACTTAGGCTTAAGCTACATGTATAAGTAAAATAAAATTTGTAAATCTACAGCATAAGCAACTCCTTCAACCTTTTTTTTGGATAAATCATTTGAAAATCAAACTTTGTCCATTGTTTTGCTTATCAATTATTTTTTGTTACGTCCTCTGTTTATTGTATTTTTTGTGTGGAAAAGTTGATAATTGATAATTGAAAAATTGATAAATAATAACATAACTGAATGAATAACAAATTCGATATTTAATCTTTGCAGGTTCTTTCAGGTGATTCTGTGGTTATCCGGGAACAGCCAAGAAACGGACCTCCACCAGAAAAACAGATCAGTCTGTCTAATATAACTGCCCCCAAACTAGCGCGTAGAGCACTTCCAAATACTGAAAATTCACTACCAACAAAAGATGAGGCAAGTTCATATCCTTATTGTACTGCTTCTAAGTTCTAAGTGGCATTGGCTAACATTGACTTGACTTTTAAAATATCTGTGTCTGTGATGTGTTGTGAAAAGAAAGCCTGAAGAAAATTGCACCTGAAAATCATTATTTAGTGCGTGCTTAAAGAAAGTGAAAAATAACTTTCCTGGAAAATGCATCCCAATTCGGTAGAAAGTAGCAATGGTGTAATTATCCGAACTTGTTGAAATTGATGAAAACTATTTGGTGAATAACATTGTGATAATGAATTCTGATGGCAATATTTTATCCTCAAGAGGCATTGGTCGTTTTCATTTCATTTCATTTTTCATACTTTTCTTTGTACAGCCGTACGCATGGCAGGCTAGGGAGATGCTACGAAACAAACTTGTTGGCAAGCAAGTCTGTTATGTGGTAGAATATACGGTCCCAGGATCAGGAAGGGCTTATGCTTGTATCTACATTGGCAAAGGTGTGTATTCAGACTAACCATTTGCTTGTGTTTCACAAAGCTGCAGGTGATTACAATTTTGCCGTAATTATTACCGTTTAGTGGAAGCGCCGTGGTGTAGCGGTTCTGACTCGCCTTGTAATCAGAGGGTCGTGTGCTCGAATCCCACCGTGGCCTGGCATCCTTTGGCAAGGCGTCAATCCACACTTTGCCACTCTCACCCAGGTGCTAATTGGGTACCAGTAGGAAACAACCGTCATTGTGGTTGGTTTAGCAAGTGTGCGCCTAACAGGCTGCTTGAAATGCTATGAATCCAGTGACCGGGTAATAATAATTGTGAAGCGCTTTGAGCAGTCGTAGATTGATAAAGCGCAGCGGCTATTATTATTATTTTGTAATACAGCATTGTTTTTTTTTCATTAAAAGAAAAAAACTATACTTTTTATAGAAAATTGTATAATTTTGAATACCGTCCCATATAATTTTGAATAAAAGTGATGAGAACAACAAAAGTTCCATGAATCATCAATCTTGTGAGCATTTCATGAAAAGTTAAGTGGTTTTCACAGACAAAATGTTAATAAGCTACAACAAATCCTTGCATCTGATTGGCTTAGAGCAAATAAGTCAGTAAAAATCACTGAACTTTGATGAAACACTATCCAGGGTCCCGTAACACAAAGGTTAGCGATTAATCGTACGCTTGATTTTTACGATTGATTGTACATTGTAGTCAGTGGAATCAATCGTAGAAAACTGTTCTACGATCATCCTGGTCATATGTATTGTTTTTGTTTTTTTAGATACAAGTGGAGAAAATGTGACAGAAGCCCTTGTCTCAGAAGGTTTGGTGGAGGTTAGAAGAGGAGGAATCAAACCCAGCGAGTAAGTAGTATTTTTATCAAATCCTAAATCCGGGCTTAAATTAATCCAAGATTATCGAATGTCATGGCTGTGCATACCCTTAATCCTAAAAAGACTGGGTCTTTTTGACATCTAAGAAGACTGGGAGGGATGCTGATTCAGCCCCCCCCCCCTCCTTACGAACCGGGTCTGTCGATTCTGATGAAAATCGTAAAGTGTGTTACCGATGGCATTTATAATAAACAAACTGTAAGCTTAAAAATCTGATTATGAATTAATTATGCTAATTTATGCATGAAATCTAAAGTTTGCTCTAATTCAATTGAATTCATGTTCATCAATACCCTTGACGTCATGAATACCTAAATTTTATTTCAAAAATTATTCAGTGTAGCAGGGATTTCAATACTATTTCTTTATGCAGTTTCACTGCAGTGGAAAATCCTTACTAATAAAATGTACAATTTCATTCAACTTTGTCTTGAGTTTTCTTTATTTTTTATTGTATCATATTGTTTGAAAGCATTTTATCTTTAATCCTTGTTAATATTTGCAGTGATCAGACTCGATTGTGTGACCTAGAGGATGCAGCAAAGGCTGCCGGGAAGGGGAAGTGGGCAAAGGAGCAGTCTCCTGATGCTATTCGTGATATTAGTTGGACCACTGAAAACCCTCGTCATTTGGTGGACTCACTCCATCAGAAACCAGTCGATGGTGAGATTAGAAGAAAAGTTCCTCATTCATTCATGGGGGCATGGTGGTCTAGCGTTTCTGACTCTTGTCTTTCAGTCAGAGAGTCGCGGGTTTGAATCCCAGCATTGGCTTGTTCTCCTTCCACAAGACATTGTGCTTCACTCCACACAGAGGTTGTGAATAATTACCGTTGAGCTTGTATTTCTTGAATGCACAATGCTTGAAACTGCAGCTTGAGCTTTAAAGGGGAAGTTCACCCTGACAAAAAGTTTATTGTAAAAATAGCAGAAAAAATAATAAAAAATATTGCAGAAGGTTTGAAAAAAATTCATCAAATAATTAAAAAGTTATTAGAATTTCAATTATTTGATTTGTGACGTCATATGCGAGCAGCATTCCTACATAGCGAATGGTAAAAAATCAATGAAATGTCATTTTCTCAGAAAATTGAAAATAGTTTTCACTGTACCTTTTGTATATCAATAGACAAATCATTTCACACCCGATCATGAATAGAAAACAAAATTAAGTCATCAGGAACCATACAAATTTTGAAATTCACGCATTTTATATTACACAACACATGAGGCAGCTGCTCGTTTATGACGTCACAAATCCAAAACTTTGAAATCTAATAACTTTCTTACTCTTTAATGGATTTTCCTCAAACCTTCACCAATATTTTTTATTATTTTTTCTGCTATTTTTACAACAAAGTTTTCTTCAGGGTGAACTTCCCCTTTAACTGGTGTATAGATGTATAGAAGTAGAGATGTGTGTAGATTTATCACATAAGATATTGAGGGATAATGCACATGGGAGTTCTAGGGTTGATATTTGTTAATGTTTGAACAATGAAGATGGGTCATTTATTGGACATCCTGCATTGTAGTACTTAAAACTTTCAATGAACTACAACTGCCACATATTGAAGCATGCCATGACTTGACAATCGCTCTTTGATTTTGCATGCGATACAATTGAGAAATTAGGCATTATTTTGTGATACAGCATATTAACTGGTTATCTGCGAATTGATGAATTCAAATGAATCACTTAAAAGTCAACTTGATGTTTTGTGCTTTTAGCGTGGACCCCCCCTTCCCCCCACATTTTAAACATTCTCTTATATTTCAAGTATAGTGGGTAGAACTTAGGAACATTGAAGGATGTAATGTACTTTATCACTGATATCATTTATCTTTCCTTTCATTTTCTACCTTGCCTTCAATAGCCGTTGTGGAGCATGTCCGGGATGGGTGTACTCTTCGTGCCTTCTTGAAACCTTCCTTCCAGTATGTCACTGTTATGCTCTCTGGAATTAAGGTAAATTTTCTCTTTCTTCGTCTTTCTCACCTCTCTCCCTGTCTGTCTTTTTTTTCTTTCTCTCTCATTCTCACACACATATGCACTCTCTATTTCTCTTGCGCTCTCTCTTTCTCTTTGTTGTAACGTTGGTAGAACTATTACAAACCCATTTTGTTGCCCTAGAATAGCCTTGTTGAATACATATAATTGTGTAGTCTCAAAATAGATTTTTTTTCATGAATACATCCCATCATTTGTGCTTTTTACTAGTTATGGTGGTATAACAGGTCAAGCTAATGCATTGTATCAAGTCTTTGCTTGCCTGAATTGACTATCATAAAAATTATGATCATTCCCTAGCATGCATGTGCTTCCATTTGAAAGTGGTACATTTTAATATAATAATTAATATATTCCATAGTACTGCTATGAAAATGCCGAGTATTCATATAAAGATGAATATTTTCATGCAACAATTTAATGTAACAGGCAAAGAATCAGACACACATGAGCAAATGACCAATGCTCTATGATGAGTTGCGCCCTGGGGATTTTCTTGCATACCGTCCAGGTTTACGGCAGCATTAAGTCCCTCAGATGTTTGTCATGTGATCGTGTCATGTGACTGTATCATGTGATTGATACATCAAGTGCACAGGGGCCATCTGAGAGCGACGTACGTGTCTCCATTCTTACTGCTAGGTATATTGCTTTCTCCACTGAATGAGGAACGCATATCAGAATATATACATGTTTATATCCTACATAGATTGAATCCTGTATAGTGATTGGTTCAAGTAGCATCATGTGACCGAATATATTTCAACTATGATGTTGCGTGACGTCAGACCTCGATATATTTTTGGATATACCAATATTCTGACGTCATTATTTCACAAAACTGGATATCTCGGCGCACCGGCTTGCGCGCTCTCTCTCCCGGGCGCGCAAGTCCAGCGCGATGCGTCAGCGCAGACACTAATCTGCGTTCCGCTGAGCGCGGTGGCTCGGAGAAAAGTAGATAATTCAAAGTAAGTAACAGGACTTTGCATGCTCAGCGCATAGATTTTGGTTATAAATTATTTAAAGTAGGATATAAAACAAATATATCAGGCGTTTCATTCTAAAGCATAGTGGGAATTATTAATCCTCGGTTGGACTGGCAAAACTACTATATTTCCCTCGGGGCTTCGCCCCTCGGGGAAAAATAGTAATTGCCAGACCAACCTCGGATAAATAATTCCACTATACTTTCTCAAAGCCTGATATATTTGTTTAATGTAGGGGAGGTGCAAGAAAATTGTGCCACTCTGTGCTTATTGGATTTTGATCTTTTCACATTCAAATTTTGATAACTGAGTTATTGCTTTCATTGTCACTACGGTACCTTTCATTTCTTTGATCTCCTTGGAGCATCCATGCAATATGAAAATGTACTTGAGAAAGAATTCTACAAAATGTGAAGATTGAACTGTTATTTTATTGAAATTTGTAGCTGTAGGGTGTGGATCCACTCTGTGTGGCTCAAATCACCCAAAATTTCATTCTGCTAATATTTCTTGCATAATCGCTATTATTTTTAAGTTACTTCTCTTTGTATACAAATCTCTCTATAACCTAGCCCCAAAATACTTGTCTGATTGTTTAGAAATTTATGTCCCAGGTAGAAAAACTAGATCCTCTGAAGACCCACTTGAATTAACATATCCAACAAAAAGAAAACAGACCGGAGATAGAACATTCACCGTTGCATCCTCAATGGAATGGAACAAACTCCCTCTCACAATAAGACAATCCCCAACAATTGAGTCCTTCAAGAAGTCCCTTAAAACCCTTTTGTTCTAGGCAACTGCCTTCATTTAATATGTCATTCTGATTTTTGTTTGTATAAATAAGTTAAATGAAATTGAGTGCTTTGGGCCATGTGGGAAAAGCGTGTTATAAATGTTGAGTATTATTATTATTATTCTTACTTAACTATAGTGTCCCATGTTCAAAAGAGAAGGGGATAAAGAAGTTGCAGAACCGTTTGCAGACCAGGCTAAATTCTTCACCGAAAGCAGATTACTCCAAAGAGAAGTCAAGATAATTTTGGAGGGGGTATCAAATCAGAATTTCCTTGGAACCGTCTTGCATCCTGTTAACGTAAGTATCATGGACACTGTATTAAAATCTAAGCTCACAGGATTGTGTTCTGATATTAAAACTTAAAGGAGAATGAAACCCTTGAAACCAGCTGAATCCATATCAAAGAGAAAAATCAAAGGAACACATTGTTGAAATTTTGAGGAAGATTGAATGAATAATAAGAAAGTTATGAGCATTTGAATATTGAGATCACTAGTGCCATGTAGATCCTCCCATCGGCAATGCGACCAAGATCTGTGATATCACACACGTACAACTCCCTCATTACTTTAGTACTTATTTCACTTATATTCTCACTTTTATAGAGTCTATCACAAGGTGAGGTGTTCTCTTTATGAGATGACAAGTACAGAGGTTTCACAACATTATATCATTGATGAATCGTTTGTCATATGATTAGAATGAGCAAAAAGAAATGTTTTGGGGTATATTTTCAGTGTCCAAATGGGAGAGTTGTACGTGTGTGACATCACAGATCTTGGTCGCATTGCCAATGGGAGGATCTCCATAGCATTAGTGATCTCGACATTCAAATGCTCATAACTCTTTTATTGCTAGTCCTATTTTACTCAAACTTTTGTTGATCTTATTTTTTGATTTTTCTGCTTTCACAAAAGCTAACTTGCTCCAAGAGTTTCATTCTCCTTTAAGTCCAAACTTAGGTTTAACCCTAGACCGAACAAGATATTCAGTCCACACTTCTCCGGAATGCAAGGTTTCATCTTACTTCTTCAATCTTTGTTTTATGCAAACTAAGAAATTCAAGTGATCTGAGATACATTGTTTTAAAACACCTGCCTGGAAATCTCCTATTGCAAATGCAATGTACGAAGCTCAGTTCTTGTTTCCTCCTTTTTAAAATAGAATATGAACATTGCTGAGTGCTTGCTTCGTGATGGTTTTGCTCGCTGCGTAGATTGGAGCATGGGACTAGTCTCTTCTGGAGCGGACAAACTCAGGGCGGCAGAAAAGTGAGTTTTTTTTACACCAATAAATGGAAGGAAAATGAGTTTTTCAAGTACTATCTAGTAGTTATTAGTGGTAGTAGTAGGGGTGGTGATGGTGATGGTGCAGAGGAATTAATAGTATACAAATAGCGAATAGGCATGAGTGCGATGGTGCGAGATTTCGCATGAGGTGAAAGAAAGATGCTCTATTCAACGAGGCGTTAGCCGAGTTGAATAGAGCGTCTCTTTCTTTCACCGAATGCAAAATCTCGCACCATTGCACGAATAAGAATATTCGCTATTTGTGTTGTACAACGCCTCGGAAGTTAGCGAAAATATGAAAAAACAAGAGTTTTTCCCTGCAGTAATCTATGAAAAGGGAGCAAAAAAATCGAAAGCGAAAAGCAAAATCCCACAAGCGCACATGACCTTGGGCAGCAATGCGCATTGAGCCGGCAGGCTTATACGCGTATCGCACCTTCATTTTACTGAGCGCAATGAATTAAATCGTATTGTGACGTCACCTCCTAAAGCCGTGCAACGGTACATTTTGGATGGTACGTCTTGTGTGCAACGGTACGAATGTTTGACATTCGGCCTCTCATTTGCTCGCGTACAACAAGCTAAGCAGGCGTTGTACAATATGCATTATTTACTCAAACAACAAGGTGATACTTTGGTGTGTAGTCCACATATGATATTTTTTAATTAAGGAAATGAAGGAGATTTTTCTTATTAAAGCCCAAGGCCCGAATAGCAAAATTCATGAAAAAGAAATGGATATGTGCACATAGCATATACTGGGTAAGATAGTATACAGGTCAGCAAACTTTTAATTGAAGATGATATACATGTACATTGCAGTACACTTTATCTTGGGTTAGTACATAGTGCAACATACTGGCCCGAATTCACAAAGGTGGTTTTGAAAACCCACGGTTGAGTCCATGGTTTATGCAGATTTCCTGTATAAATTACACTTAATTTAGCGCGTATCGGGCGCGTGTATAAAACATGTCCAATGCTGATGCGCGCTTTTGTCACAGTGCGCCAAATTGACGCCTGTTACCATGGTTATATACGCTATTTTATTCATGAGTCCACTGTTTGAAGAGTGGACTCATGAATAAAAACAGTGGACTCATGAATAAAATAGCGTGAATAACCACAGCAACAAGCGTCAATTTGGCGCACTGTGACAAAAGCGCGCACCAGCATTGGACATGTTTTATACACGTGCCCGATACGCGCTAAATTAAGCGTAATTTATACAGGAAATCTGCATAAACCATGGACTCAACTGTGGATTTTCAAAACCACCTTTGTGAATTCGGGCCACTTTGTTTGTAGGTTTTTATCCGATAAGATACACTGACTATTTTAGACAAAAGCAGTTAACTGAGATATCAGTGAAAAAAAACCCAGATGGTTAATTGGCTGTACTATCATTGATCACTTGATTTATTAAAGCCATTACAAACCAGCAGCCTAAAATCCTCAACTACTCAAATCTGGCCAAGTTCCTTACCCATAATGCAAGATACTGAGCAGAGAAGTCTTGTATTAAAGTAGGCCCAATGGAATGACAACACTTAAATGATAGTACTCGGTATATTCATGCCACAAAAATTATGCTACCAAGTTGCAAAACATATTTTTACTCTCAAAAACATTTCAGTTTCTCTATACAAATAAAACTGGAGGCTAATTAATTTACTATACTTTTTCTGTAATAGTCATCTCAATAGGTATATCATATGAGATTGTGGTGCTAGATGTTTATTATTTGGAGTATATTTTTTTTCAGTAACCTTGTATCTCTTTGTGTTTATCCATAGGGTAGCCAAGGAGAAGCGTCTTCGGCTGTGGAAAGATTACACCCCACCCACTAAGACTGTTGATATTGGAGAGAAGTACTTCAGTGGAAAGGTTTGCATTCAATTCATTTGGAAATCAGTATATCTCTCTAAATCTATAAAACTCTAAATCATCTAGCACCTGAATATCTTAATAATACCATCAAATTATACACACCCTCTCGTAATCTTCGTTCAATCACTGACACATGCAGACTTTGCATTCCCTTGTCAAAACTCTCCTCTGCCGAAAAACGGTTTGCTGTAGCAGCTGCCAAGACTTGGAATACTATCCCTCTTTCAATAAGAAATGCTTCCAGTGTTCTTGGCTTCAAATCTTCCCTTAAAACATACCTTTTTCCTCAATAATTAATTTCCCTTTTTATGTTGAATATTGTAGTAATTATTGCAAATGTTGAATTGTTATTCCTACATTGTACGCGCTATGGTACGTTTTGTTTTTAGCGCCTCTAAATACCCATTATTATTATTATTATTATTATTATATCAAGAGTTGCATTTGATTTTATTTTGGGGTTGTCCGTCGATCCATTTTCATTCTTGCGATGACTATAAAGGAATTGTTCGACTGATCAACTAGAGATTTTTGGGTCCCAAGGTCACAGAGGTCATTATTTCAAATTATATGAGAATCCTCTAGTTATTATTAAAGTCCACGCATAGTCACTTTATGTACTAACCTCTAGCATCATTGTTAATACACAGTTCTTTTCATCTAACGGCAGGCCTTATATTTCAATGTTCCTACGGCAATGCCACTTTTCCTTATAGTAACGCTAAATGGAATAATTGAGAAGGTTACATAACTATCCAAGTCCAATGAAAGGAGCATTGATGCCAATCAAAAGGGCATCCAGATACATGGTATTCAATGGCCTAGGATTGAAGAGAAATACGGAGGCATTTGAACAAACCTTCGAATGCAAATTTATTCTGCCGACCTGTTTTATACCTCACCTCACCAGGTGAGGTGAAAGGGTACCTGGCAGGAATTTATTCCTTGAAATGCCGAGCGCTGGAAGCTAGCTGCTTGAGCTACAGCCGGCGTAATAATATCCAAGTCCTTTGGAAGCGCATAGAGACGTTATTCATAATGTGTCATGCGCTATACAAGAACTGACTATAATTATTATTATTATAAATGTACATTTTAAGATTTGTGATGTTATTGACAATGCAAGCATCTCAGGTATTCACAGTATTATACAAACGCACACAGCGCCTTGTGCTTTTTGCAAATTTTAATATCCTCGAGCATACTGCATCACCACAACACACTCATAAATGCATTATTTGTATGTTATTTTTTGAATTGCAGATATCGGTTGAAAATTCACTTCTCATAATAGATAAATTTGTTTGGTTTTATTTGAAACAGGTTATGGAAGTTGTCAATGCAGATGCACTGGTTGTCAAGCTCGATAATGGAACCTTTAAGAAGATCACTTTATCTAGTATACGACCTCCAAGACTTCCTGCTACCACAGAAGAAGCCCCTAAGGTAACATAATGCTCTCACATATATAACTGTCAAAATAATTTACTTCAATAACATATTTTTCCAAAGGATTCACATCATAAAATTTACAAGAGTTGCAGTATAATGGAGGTGACAATTCTAATAGCGCAGCTTGTTATGAGTGACAACATAACATAAAGAAAAGACACGATACTAAAAAGGACTGGGATGAAAAAAAAAATTCCATGCAAAGTACAGTACATAACAAATGAAAAAAAAACCCAAAATTAGGGCAACATACACTCGATATGTCAAAAGAAACGTCAACCAATCAACCCACACTGAAACTATATACAATGTAGGCATTCCCTCAATTAAGGGACTGGACGTATGAATTTTATTTAAGAATAATAGCCGGATTTTCATGCAACACCCCTACATTGTTTATGAAAGGCCTCTTACATTTATATTCTTGTTATTTTTATCTGTTCAGGATCGACGGGTTAGACCGTTGTATGACATTCCATACATGTTTGAAGCAAGGGAATATCTGAGGAAGAAGTTAATTGGTAAGAGGATCAACGTGTCTGTTGATTACATCAAACCTGCCTCTGATGGCTATCCTGAGAAAACATGTGCAACTGTCACCATTGGACAAGTGTAAGCTATTCCATCAATTGCATTATAATTTTTTTTTTTTCAATTATGCATTTTATCCACCTTTCAATCACCTAAAATCACATTATACAGATGTGCTCAATAGTTAGTGAATCCTACCACAAGATGTACTCCTTTATACTCACTGTTGATTGTAGACAACAACACTAGAATGTTTCAACGAACCCAGAGAAACAAACTTTATCGAATGTTATATTTCATCACCTGACTTCACAATAAAATACCTAAAACATAGCAGAACTTGAACACTTAAAATATGTTCATTTTCTTGTAGGGTTCACAAACTTTTGAGCACCTGTTAGTAGGATGTTGATTCTATTTTATAGATTTTCTTAGAAATTCCTTTGTTGGTTTTTCAATTAGACATTTTAATTGACTTTCCAATCTCATGCAATCAAAGTATTTACAAGGTATTTATAATTATTAGATAAAATCAACATAAAACAAACAGGCATTGAAAAATAAAAGAATTATTGATGATTAAACTGAAAGATAGTGATGATGATGATGATGATGATGTTGATGATGACGATCATAGAAGAATGTGGTGGTCTGCTTTCACAACAAAAAGCACAAGGAACCATTAGAGATAATTGGTTTCGGGACACCCCCTCCCTTCATAAACAGCTCAACCCATGAAAAATTGAGAGCACTTTCCTTTGAATAAAGATAAGAGAGAAACCTTTTCCAGCCCATCTTCACATACATGTAGATCGGCTCGGGTGTTCATATTTTATGGAATTATCCATACTTATTATGATGAAGATTTTATAAAGATTAACTTCCATTTTTTTTTGCAACAATGATGACAAACAAATCATTCCATTCACTATAAGAATGATATCACATTGTGATTATATATGATCTCGTTAGTCTGAGTTGCAGACCCCCATCTGTCTTCTCTGTCTCTCGGGCAATGAATTTGCATCAGCCGTGATGCATTCATATAGCTGACCAAGGGTGATGCTTTGCTATCAATTACAAATACTCATTCTTTGAAAACATGTTTACACCAATCACATTGCACCATGCCAAATGCTGGTAATTGTAACTTGGCATTTCCATTAATAATATTAAAGGGGAATCCAACCCGAAAAGGAAACTTCTTGTTAGAAGAAAATGAAAAATCTGACAGGCAGATAGGTGAAAAATATTGGTCTTAAAGTTATGGATTTTTAACAGCTTTAAAATAAGAAAAGAATTGATCACTATACCTATGGAGACTTCAAATTGACCACATTGAGATACATGTATATGGGACAAGGACTACTTTTCCATTTGCTCCAGTACACAGAATGGCTGAAATATCATACTGTATTTTCAAGTTTCAAAATTTTATTTTTCTTTAATTGGGACATAAAACAATATGCCTTCTGTGTTATGTTTCGATTACTGTTCTGGCAAATAACTTCTTTAATAATAGAAAATTACAAAGCCCTGATATCAGGGTTGGCCAAGGTGAGAAATACTGCCTGGATAATGTTTGAGGAAAATGGGAAATAGCTGGAAAAAAAGATATACTTCTTTATCATTTTCCTGTTCCTCCCTGTGCATATTAAGTACTTAACCAGCATTTACAAGAAGGTATCGCAGAAAATTTGTGACATTTAATGGACTGTGTTATAAGCTGTGTCTTTGCAAACATGGGTAATTCTCAAGGTTTATTTCATTTGATCATACAGCAATGTGGCTGAAGCATTGGTGAGCAAGGGATTATGTACAGCGCTACGTCACAGACAAGATGATGATCAACGGTCGGCTCACTATGATGAACTGTTAGCCGCAGAGACACGAGCCATCAAGAATGTCAAAGGCCTACATAGTAAAAAGGAACAACCCCTTCACAGAGTCGCTGATCTCTCAGGGGTATGTATCAGGGAAAAAAAACATGGGGGCTTGGGGCAATTTGCCCCTGAAATGCTCAAGAGAGCCCTGGAAACTGAAAAAGGAGCCCTAAAAAAAAATCCCCATTCATTACAATATTAAAGCCTATCCGATATCGCAGATTTAGGGAGTAACTTGTGAAAAATAGCCCCTGAAAATAAAAACAATTTTTTTTTTACCGGTATGAAGGCTATTTCATTAATACAGTCTAATATTGATAATAATATGCAACATTTATAGACAGGTGGTTCTTTGTACAATGTTTTTAAGCATGGCATATAAATACTATCATTGGCTTTAGGACAATTACCCTGTTCAGGTGTTTAAAAATTCAAGTTATCTCTTCCTACCAGGTATCTATTTACTACACCTGGGTAAAGAGTGGCAAGTATGGATTTTCTAAGGCAATAAAATTTAATTGTGACTGTTTAATGTCTGAAAGCCACTGGTCTAAAAAATAGCTTGACATAATAATAATTGAATTCTGCAAAAAATTGTTTCCAAACATAGACCATTATCAAGAGCAACCTTATTGAATAGCTTGTCTCTAGCTGCTCGTACTTGAAATCTGCATGCATAAGATTATTACCCCCCCCCCATCACTGTTACAAATCCAAATACAGAATGAACAATGTTTTGTTTGACAGGATTCTGCCAAGGCGAAGCAGTTTTTACCGTTCCTTCAACGAGCTGGTCGAACTGAAGCTGTTGTAGAGTTTGTCGCTAGTGGATCTCGATTAAGACTCTTCTTACCCAAAGAGACATGCCTTATGACATTCCTACTCGCAGGTTGGTACAATACTCAGAAATATTTCACAACAGGGGCCTCATTTCATGAAGGACTTGCTATTATCTTATCTCAGAGATGCCAATTGCTCCTTTTTGCAGTATTACATAATGATTTTTTAAA
Organism: Lytechinus pictus; assembly: GCF_037042905.1. Lineage (NCBI taxonomy): Eukaryota > Metazoa > Echinodermata > Echinoidea > Temnopleuroida > Toxopneustidae > Lytechinus > Lytechinus pictus. The sequence goes on from NW_026974141.1 coordinate 796,246, forward strand.
AGAAAATATTGCAGGTTTAGTAGAAATATTTGTCTACAAATGTTTTATTATGCACCATGTGTTTTACAAAAAAAAGATGAATATGGTTTATTTACCAAAATTATTTTATTTTCATCTCTAAAAATACTGTAAAATTATTTGAAGAGGTTGGCATCCCTGGTTGACAGCTATCATGGTTATGCCCAATTCTTTGTTCATATAATTCCATGTATTCATTTATTCATTCATTCATTCAGTCACTCGTTCGTTCGTTTCTTCGTTCACTCACTAATTCATTCAATGAAGATTGCTAGAGTTATTCCTATTTTTAAAGGAGGAAATTCCGAAACGTTGTCCAATTACCGTCCCATTTCTATTTTACCCGTTTTTTCTAAATTATTTGAAAAATGTTTATATAATCGTATTTTAAATTTTATCAATAAGTGCAATATTTTTACCCATAGTCAATATGGGTTTAGAGCGGGGCACTCCACATCGTCAGCATTACTTGATTTTATTCAGAAAGTTACAAATGAAATTGATAACAAGAGTATATTGATAGGTTTATTTCTAGATTTGCGAAAAGCATTTGATACGTTAGATCATAATATTTTGTTGAAAAAACTATATGCATATGGAATAAGAGGAATTACTTTAGACTTATTAAAAGATTATCTATCTAATCGCAAACAATATGTATTATGTAATGGAATTAAATCAGAATTGAAATCTATAAGATGTGGAGTGCCCCAAGGTTCGATACTTGGACCTCTTTTATTCCTTTTATATATTAATGACATGTGCAATGTATCCAGTAAACTTAAATTTATCTTATTCGCAGATGACACCAGTATATTCATGTCCCACAAAGATTTACAGACGTTACAAACAGAATTTAATGAGGAATTACAGAAGGTTACCGATTGGTTATACTTGAACAAGTTATCCCTCAATGTCTCTAAAACTAACTTTATGATATTTACAAATAAGAAAATAAACTCCAATGAAATTGATATAAAATTGTGTGGTTCAATGATAAAAGAAGTTTCATCTTTAAAATTTCTTGGTGTCATAATCGATAATAAATTAACGTGGTTAAATCATATTGATGCCATCTGCAATAAGATATCTAAGAACATAGGCATAATGTACAAATTGCATAATTTTCCACCAAATATTTTAAAGATGCTGTATTATGCTATTATTTCACCATTTTTAAATTATGGCATTCTTGCCTGGGGAAGTGCTGCGAATATTTATTTAGACAGATTACATAAACTTCAAAAACGTGCAGTCAGAATTAAAAACAACTCCCCTTTTTACGCCCATTCTTATCCTATTTTTCATTCACTTAAAATTTTAAATATTTATGATATGTACAAGTATGAAATGGGACTTTTTATGTATCTATGTTCTAAAGGACTTTTACCTTCTTTTTTATTGAACTGTTTTAAATTAAATTATAATATTCATGAATACCCTACTAGAAATGCTGCAAACTTCCACCTTCCTAAAATAAGAACTTGCCTTTCTCATAAATCTATTTTCTTTCGTGGCCCACTACTTTGGAATTCTTTGCCGGTTAATTTGAAAACATCTTGTTCATTTAATATTTTCAAACGTAACTTCAGAAACTTTATATTTGATAATTAAACCTGTTTGTAAATATTTATATATATATATATATAATCTAAATCTTACCATTTGTGTATCTATGCCTTTGTATTGTCTTCTAATTGTTTTTTTTTTTTTACTTTTGATATTGTCAATAATTATTATTCTTTTTAAAGTAAGTTGGGTCGGCCTTTTTATAAGGATATTCTTTTCCTTTTTGGCTGCTTCCCTCTCAATGCTTTTTTATGTCTTTGATGTTATGTAAACTTTGTTCCTATGTATTTTACCACACTTGTGTTCATTTTTATGCAGAGGCAAAATAAACTTGAATTGAATTGAATTGAATCAATCCAGTCGGTCGGTCGGTCAATCTGTCAATCATTCAATCAATCAATCATAATTCTAGGCATTCATTCCTTTAATCATCCATCAGTCCATCCATCCATGTGGGTTTTTTACTTGATTCATTATTAGTGTTATATTTTGTGATTACAGGGATTAGCTGTCACGTATGGCAAGGACTGGTCCAGGAGGTCCAACTCAAGGAGAACCATTTGTACTTGATTCATTACTAGTGTTATATTTTGTGATTACAGGGATTAGCTGTCCACGTATGGCAAGGACTGGTCCAGGAGGTCCAACTCAAGGAGAACCATTTGTACTTGATTCATTAATAGTGTTATATTTTGTGATTACAGGGATTAGCTGTCCACGTATGGCAAGGACTGGTCCAGGAGGTCCAACTCAGGGAGAACCATTCGGTGAAGAAGCTCTTCAATTCACCAAAGAGACATGTCTACAAAGAGAGGTAAGATGGATCATCAATAGTACCAGTCAATGATACACACGTGTCTTAAATAAAAAATGAAAAAAAATCTATATATTATTATTCAAAATTAAATCTAAAAAAAAAAAAATTTGAAAATTCTTTTTGCCCTATTGATCGGGGGTCTGGCAATATGCAGTGCCAGACCCACGTAGCTCTATCCCTTGCATCATTGTAGCAGTAACTCCCATCTTTTAACGTCTTTTGGTCTGACGGGGCTAGGGTTTGAACTCCCGACCTCCTGGATTGTGAGACGGACGCTCTACTAACTTAGCTAACACACCAATAGCACTTGCCAGTTATAGTAATGAATAAACAAAGGTATTAGAATATTCTTGCGAGCAGGTTTTCTCATAAATGCCTCTCTTTCGAGCAAAGGTACCAAATCTTGGGTAACAGTTTTGTCTGTCATCTGAGAATAGAAAATTCGAAATGAAACTGAGATGAGATAGAAGACACACAATTACCATTTTTGGGACATGTCTCAAAACACCCAATGCTGCTAAATTTTCATATTTTTCTTTAATCTTAAAAAAAAAAAAAATTTGTAGGTGGAGGTAGAAGTTGAGAACATGGACAAAGGTGGTAATCTGATTGGTTGGTTGTTTGTTGATGGTGTTAATCTCTCTGTATCTCTGGTGGAACAAGGACTCTCGAAGATGCACTTCACTGCAGAGAGAAGCAACTATTCCAGACAGATCTCTGATGCAGAAAATAAAGCAAAGTCCAGCAAATTAAAGGTAATAATAATAATAGTAATTATAAACAGTTCTTGTGTAGTACGTATTACAATAAAAAATCTGTAGGATTTTTTATCTGGCAGTTACATATACCATAGGAACGATTCAATTCTAAATCTATTGTAAGCCCCAAATGCAAGCATGAGTTTCTTTATGAAATGGAAATTTGTTATTGATTTGCATTTGATTACAACTCCACTTCTTGCTATGGCCCATTACATTCCTTGCAATGCCCAATTAGTCTTTTTTGGATTCCTTCAATCCAGAATGAAATAACAATAATGATGGCATTGTTCTTGAAATCCTAGGTTTGGGAAGACTACGTGGAACAGGTTGAAACAGTGCAGGTTGAAGAGACGGAACGGAAACCTAAATATGTAAAGATCTTGGTGACGGAAGTTGGGAAGGAGCTGGACTTCTTTGCACAGTATGTTGAGTCAGGTGAGTAGATGGGTTTGCTATTAGAGATTGACATTCAACACAATCCTTTTGTTGATCGAATGAAACCCGCTGCCTAGTGATTATTATGTGCATGTTAAAGGACAAGTCCACCCCATCAAACAGCTGATTTGAATAGAAAGAGAAAAATCAAACAAGCATAACACTGAAAATTTCATCAAAATCGGATGTAAAATAAGAAAGTTATGACATTTAAAGTTTCGCCTAAATTCACAAAACAGTATGTGCACATCCAGGTCGGTATGCAAATGAGGAGACTGATGACGTCATCCACTCACTATTTCTTTTGTATTTTATTATGAAATCTTAAATATTATATTCTTCTCATTGTCAAGTTAAACAACGATCAATTCCTCACTGAACATGTGGAATGAGCATTGTTTAATACTATATGGTTCAGTCAAGTTGGTCCGTATTGTCAAATATATAAAAAATGAAATAATGTATAATTTAAACAATAAAACACAAAAGAAATAGTGAGTGATAGACATCATCGTCTGACTCATTTGTATGTCACTGAGTTGTGCGTATCACTATTTTGTGAAAAATAAGTGAAACTTCAAAATGCCATAACTTTCTTATTTCACATCCGATTTTGATGAAATTTTCAGCATTATGCTAGTTTGATTTTTCATTATTTATTTAAATCAACATTTTTCTGGAGTGGACTTGACCTTTAATGAGAACATACAGGTGTTCCAACAACAGCGACTACCAAGGCGTATCTGATCATTTACAAAGGCACAGATTCCCTTTTCTTGGGTTTTGTTGGCTGATGCCCTGATCAGAATATACCTTTCAATCAACATGCTTCACATTGGAAGCAGCAAAGTTCAGAAGCAGATGATTTTGTGATATAAAGTATGTTATTATGCGATGTGCAAACTTCCGCTCACACATAATGACCTCAATATAGCATTGAAAGATACACGATCTCTACAATGTACATGCTATGTGCTATGTTTCTCTGTAATATTAGCTGGAAACTTGGAAACAAAGAGATTGTAAACAATTAACAATCACAATATTGTCTCTATCTTAAAATATGCATTCATTTTCCCAAATAAACCACATCGAACGAAGGTAAATGAGAACTGCTCATCGACTTACCAGGATTTAAGTGATATATCATCTTCTGCGCAAACTGAGTTTGTGGAATATCAATGTCCAATCGTGAATTGTTTCTTTCAACTCCTGGCCTAACTGACGGCGGAACACAGTAGGATCAAAGTAGACAAAATATGGAGAGAATGTTATTCAGAGAGCAATGACGGTCACATGTTAGTGAATTCATTAACTATTAAATCGATGGGATAGGTCCATGGGTTTGATCGTGGACCTACAAAGAGATAGACATTAATTGGTTAGCTAATGGGCATTTTCACGGTAACTGACATTACACGGCACAATGTTTTCACACCTTTCATTGTGTGTATCTCTAAAACAACAAATGATGGGAGTTTGCTTTTGATAGAGTTGATAAAGTGAACCTTGCTGTATACTCTGATACTAAGTTTTCCTATGTAACCACATTTTTTTACGCATCAGCAAGAAAAAATGTGTCGGTAACTGACATTACGCAAAAGGACATGCAATTTCAGGGTGTTCATTAAAATTGAAATATCTCATGTCCCTGAGTAGATAGAGTAATAATTTGAATTTGTAAATATACCTCCATTACTAGGTTAACCCTAACTCTCCCGGGGTATTTTGATTCTTGTCCTTCCCGGGGGGGGGCCATTATGGCCCCCCCTTAAGATCTCGGCCGCCGATCGCGCGAGCGACGCAAAAATTTGCACGCTGGTAGTGTGCGATGTAATCTACAAGGCTGTATGGTAAAATTTTCCAAAATAATGAGATTTTATTTTATATGAATTAATTATGCAAATTTATGCATAAATCATACTTTTTGCTCTAATTCACTAAATAAAGCTTCTAGAATGCTAATTTTTGTTAAAAATATTCTTTGTAGCATTCTTAACAATCGCAATAAAAAAAAACTTCAGTTTGGAAATTAATTTCTTATGTATTTTATTGTTTTATGAATTTCTTATGTATTTCTTTGTTTTTTTTACTTTTTGTTTTTTATTGTTTTTTCAATGGAAATTGTTCCAGACTTAATTCTGATCATAAACAAGGCAAAATTAATTAAGTTTAATCAGTAAAAGTAGAAATAATGATACATTTATGAATTTTGGCTAAATACACAATTTGCATTGGATTTGTAAATGAAATCACGTTTATGAGCAATTTTGGGTCTGACATGCACTTACATAATGTTGCGTAATGTCGTAACCGTGTACTCGGGCGTCACAAATTTGGGCTCAAAATTTGCGCGAGACTTGAAAGTAAAAAGTCAGTGAGCGGCGAGGTCAAAAAATTTTGCGCAGCAGATATATCGCAAAAATTGTCGAGGGGGGGGGCCATAATGGCCCCCCCCCGGGAGAATTAGGGTTAAGATGTGTCAAAATATTTAACAATTCGTTTTTGTCTTTTGGGGGCTATGATAATTTTTCCACAACCATGCTGGTAACTGACATTACACTTAATTTGCCATAGAGATAACACATGGAAGTCAAATGTGTGGAATCATTGCATTGTATCTTCTGTGCAGGGCTTCACATTAAAGTGAGCTTGATGTGAAAGTATACCAGAGTTTCTAGGAACATTTCAATGAAAAAACTTTTTCTTTTTCTTAATTCCTTTCTTTGATTTGAACATTTTTATCATTACTTGTCGGTAACTGACAATACACATTAACATTTACCAGTGCTATATGATTTTCAGAGGCATAATTTTCTTGGTACTTATATGTAAGGCTTTTTAAAATCATAAAAGTTTCATAATACTTCACATTTTTAATTATCAAAAGATAAGAAATGTATGTTTTACTTACTCAGGGGGGGGGGGGGGTCATAGCAGCTACATGTTTTCCTATAGTAATCTAATATTGCATTGACTGTACACATGGATTGTTCTGACTATACACCCATAATATATTCATCAGTTTCATATCGACTTTTTCCCCCTCCCCTCAAAAAAGGCAAAATGAATAAGGGTCTCCTCCCCTAGGCTACACGTACCCCTCCCCCGAATCTCATGCAGCCATGTAGTTTTATTGATTTCTATTCTTGTCAGTGCAAGCAATGCTTGTTCATATCTGTCGGATTTCAATTCTCTTCATAATTTGTTTAATCATTTTCTTTGCTAATTTCTTTTATAAGCTGTCAACAAAAAATAAACTCCAGCTTCTAAACTGAAACTGAACTATTTGTAAATTAGTTTTAGTAGATCCATGCAACATTGATCAGAACTGTCAAATTTCACTTTTCATACATACTTGTAAACCAAAAACAAATTGTATCACACATCCACACTACTACCAGGTATAAAAACCAGAAATTTACTTTTAGCGAGGCAATGCTCAAAAGAATCCTAGAAACTAAAAAAAGGGACCCTGGAAATCCCCTTCATCACAATGTTAAGCTTAAAAAATGTTGCAGATTTAGGCAACAGGTTGGGAAAAGTACCCCCTACCCCCCCCCCCCCCCGAAAAAACAAACAAAAAATTGTCTGATACAAACAATTAGGTACTTGGTAAGTGCATGTACAAAACAATTTCATAGTAATTTTTGTTTGCACGATGGGAATGCAACTTCCTTCATAATTTCATATAGTATTCCTTGTGAACTATACCTTTTAAAAGTCAATAGCAAGCTCCTTCTGGTGTGACTTTTAAAGTGAAAGACTTAAATTACAAGTATATAATATTTCTTTACCATAAAATTGACCACATATTTGCATTTCAATATTGGTAACCAACGTTTTATCATGGTAACTGACATTACATCTCGGTAACTGACATTACATTTTCCACTTGGTAACTGACATTACATATATTTAATGGTACCCTATGGCTTCATTGTTAATTGGTAATCTTTAATTTTGGTGTAGAAGGGAGGGGTGTTACCTAGAGAGGAAATCTACCAAGTTTCATATAATATATCCTCTTTTCCAGGAAATGAGAAAAAAAAGTTCATGTTTCCGGTAACTGACATTACATACCATATCACATACTTCATCAATGTTTTTTTATCAGATGAATGAATTACTGGTGTTTCTTTCTGTGGGATTTTAAAAAGTGTTATAATAGCAAGCTAAATCACAGGCGAAAACATCATGATCAAACCTGTTCTTTAAAAATCTGTCAAAACAAAATATGTATCAATATACTATTTTCAACTCTAATTTGTATCCATACTTTGGCAGCCATTTTGAAATAAAAAATGGCTGCCAGAGTCGGAAAAAAAATTTGTCTCACAAACTTCAGGTCTTGTTTTATTAAAAAACATAAAGCATTTGACATGAATATCAACTTGATTTTTTCACCTCTGTGTCCATCTGTGGTGAAAATGCCCTAATGGATTCCCTTACATGTGACTGTCATTGTAATATTCTCTTCATATCTGTTCCTATGATGGTCATTATGAATTAGGCCATGGGTTGAAAGAAACGGGTCATGATTACACATTGATATTGCACAAACTGTATGCGCGGAAGATGATAAATAACTTAAATCCTGGAATATCAATGTGCAGTTCTAATTTTGTGGAAGTTAGCGGATCAAAAAATTGTCTGCTTCTCAATTTGCTTCTCCACATCTGAAGCATGTTGATTGCAAGGCACATTCTGTTACAGGACATTAGCCAATAAAGCTCAAGACTAGGAAAAATGTTCCTAGTATGCAACAGTGATGACAATAAATCATTCCATTCAACTTAAGAATGATAACATTGTGATTATAAATGATCTCGTTAGTCTGAGTTGCGATCTTAATACTGTACTTGATGAAATCAGTCTTTTTTTTTTAGCCTCCCAACCCCCTGACTCTCCTCCCCTCATTCCAGTTGTAAAATCCATCAACATAACCAGGAATGTAAAAGTGCCTTGATGATGATGATGATGATGTTTTTAGAATAATAATCCTAATGTTTGTAGAATCATTTCTTTAGCATTTTCCTAAACCCCCTCCTAATCATTATTCAGTCCCAAAATTAGGAGCATAGAATATCAATTTAATTTCATTTTCCTAAACACCCTCTCAATCAGGTCTTCACATTTGATGACTTGATCATGACCCTATGTGCTTAGTTATAAACAGAATAATTTCATTGCATTTTCCCAAAACTCCTAAATCTTTGTTCAGGTCCTAAGTTTGAGCAGTTGATGACTCAGCTACGGACCGAGTTCGAAGCTTCCCCTCCTCTGCAAGGAGCCTATACACCTCAGGTTGGTCAACTCTGTGCTGCTAAGTTTGCTCTAGATGGACAATGGTATAGAGCGAAGGTTGAGAGAGTATCATCAAGGGACAAGGTCATTGTACTCTTCATTGACTTCGGAAATGTGAGTAGCTTCAAAGTAGACATTTACAGACCTGCCAACCAGTACGTTTTAGCCGTATTTAGTACGTTTTTGCAACCAAAATACGGCAGTACGTTTTTTCTTTGAAAAATACATTTTTTTTTTTTAAACTGAATCGTAATTTATTGAGAAAAATAATCTCTTTATGTCTCTATTTCATTAAACGTGCACAGATATGGTTATTAGATCAATGTAATTTCAGGTAACTTGTTTTTTTTTCCAATCATTTTGTTCAAACCAGGGTGAAGATATACACATGTTTTAATGTTTTTTTTTTCATCTGCAAGAGCAGTGCGCATTTTAGCTTGCATGCAGCTTGAGCGCCGCGATGAGCGAGTGCGCCAAGCATTTTATTATGAAATACACTTTTTTGGGGAAAAATACAGTTTTTTTTATCACAGAATACAGTTTTTCATTCCCAGAGGTTGGCAGGTCTGCATTTAGACCCGTATTCCGAAGTCGGGTTTAACTTAAACTCTGGTTTCAAGTTGTGGTTGGATAGCCGATTGTGACATAAATTCTAACAGAAGAGGTTCAATACATCAACTAATTTGACTCTCAAATCATTATCAACTGTCTGGGAAAGAGTAATGAGATATTTGTCTTCACCATTAAAGAATTAAAGTAAAAGCAGAGTAAACATAAGAAACAGGGAATGTAAACAAATTTTGTCAATTTTTGGCTTTCCAAAATTTTATTCAAAGTTAGACCACTGTCTAAGTTAAACCGGACTTCGGAATATGGGCCCTAGAATTTAACTATCTATTGGTGCTTTGCAAAAAATAAATCAAATTGTGCGTTTTGTTAAACTTACTACAAAGTGTAAAATGCAGGGTTTTGGAAATAGATTGAAAACCAGGATGTAGGGAACTCCATAACTAACTGGCAACAGAGTGAAAACAAAGGTTTTGAGTCCCACCTACCAAAATAAAAAAAACATCTATTTTGGTAAAAAAATATTTTGTTACATTTGGACACAAAGCTGTGAAGCACATTCAAAACAAACAGTTTGAGAATTAATCTGCATTCGCAACGGTCCGGTAAATGGGTGACAATTAACTGCATACACAGTATGCATGCACATGAGGTTCACATCAAAATTAGATTAAAACCATCATACAATGTGCATGTGCATGCTTTGCAACATGCATGATTCTAAGCGTGCATTATTTTTATTTGACCCACATAGACCGTTTTGAACATAGCATGTTTGGACAGGTCGGTGAAATATACGATAGTTTTTCCCTATTTTTTTTCTCCATCCGGAACTTCTCGTGGCCCACTTGAGAGAGCTTCACGGCCCATCAGTTGAGAAGCAATGATCATGATCATGCTTTAATTCTATAGTGAACCCACTTTATCTAAATTCTTGAGACAGAAATCAAGGTCTGAAAGGGGAGGGGGGGGGGGGCACCAAAGTGTCTCAGCCCTGAAACACCAATATAAATGAGTGCTCCACTGTCTTTTGATGTACTAAAAAACATGCATAATTATAGGCCTAAGATCAACTCCTATTTTGAATTGTTACGACAAATGATTTCTTGGGATCACAGACATCTTTTCGACCTTGGCATAATTCAACTTTGAAGATGCAGATATCACATACTTTGCATGGTCTCATCTGCTTTGCTTTGTCAATTGTTAGAGCCATAGAAGGTTGACATATAACTGATTGTCTTACATTATTCTTTTTACAGCGTGAGCTGGTTCCATCCACGAGTCTAGCAAGTCTACCCCCTGGTTATCACACACAGGCTCCTCAGGCACAGAAATACCATCTAGCATGTGTACAATTACCAAAAGATGTAAGTATTAACCCTAAAAGAGCCAGGTTATTTGGACCCATCTCACAGCCGAGGGGGGGGGGGGGGGCGGATTCCGCCTCCCCCTGAGATCTCGGCCGTCGATAGGACGAGCGCCGTGAAAATTTGCACAGTGTGCGATAAAATCTACAAGGCTGTATGATTAATTTTTCTGAAAAAATAAGATCTTTTTAAAATTAATTAAGTATGCTAATTTATGCATGAAATAAAACATTTTCTCTAATTAACTTATTATGGCCCCAAAATTGCTAATTTTTTATTCACAGACTCTTTGTAGGATTCTGATCAAATGTACATAAACAAAATTTGGAATCACAAATTTTTTCTTATGGTTTTTACTGTTTTTAAAATTTCGTATGTATTTCTTTGTTTTTTTACTCTCTGTTTTTTATTGTTTTTTTGATGGAAATTGTTGCAGACTTGATTCGGATCATAAACAAGACAAAATTAATTTTAATCAGTAAAAGTAGAAATAATGATACATTTATGAATTTTGGCTAAATACACGATTTGCATTGGATTTGTACATGAATTCACGTTTATGAGCAATTTTGGGCCTGACATGCACTTACATAATGTTGTGTAATTTCGTAACTGCGTACCCGAGACTCGAGATTTGAAAGTAAAAAGTCAGTGAGCAGCGCGGTCAAAAAATTTCGCGTGGCGGATTAATCGCGAAAAATGTCAAGGGGATGGGGCGGATTCCGCCCCCCGGGCCTTTTAGGGTTAAATAATATTAATAATGTGTTCCATTGGTATAGTGCAGCTACTATAATTGCATATGTTCTACTGCGCTTGATACTTGGTATCGTGTTATTACCCCAGCTGTAGCTGAGAGGCCTCATAGGTGCTAAAGCATTCAAGGAATAAATCCTACCGGGTACCCATTCACCTCTCCTGGGTCGAGTGCAGCACAATGTGGGTGAATTTCTTGCTGAAGGAAAATACGCTATGGCTGGGGTTCGAACCCACGTCCCTCTGATTGAAAGACGAGAGTCGTAACCACTTGACCACAATGCCCCCACATTATTATGAAAAAATGATAATAATCCGCTTTTATAATATAAGAATTATGTAAATGTGTATAGCTGTCTTTTATATGGATACATTCAACTGTGCAAAGAGTTCTTTCAATTAATTCTACAAAGCTTTTTGTATACTGAAGAATTTAAATTTAGATTTAATCCTATGTAGGCTGGGGTATTGTTGGGAGATCATATGGCCGTCAACCGCATGATCGTGCCAAAAATTGGCACGCATGTTGCTTGGGACATAGCCTTCAAAATTCTTGTTTATTTCATGGAAATTGCTATTGATGAGTTATGCTAATTAATGCATAATTAGCATGCAAAATCATACTTTTGCTTGCACTAAATAAGCAAGTATTTGTATCCTTATTTTTTATGTTTGTGCCTTATAGGAAGAGAACTTTCTGGATGCCATAGAAGCAGTACAGTCTACCATCTTAAACAACACCTACTTGGCCAATGTGGAGTACAAGAACGGAACATTAGAGTATGTCACTCTACTCACGCCAGAGAAGAAGGAAGATGTGGTGGAAGGCTTACTCAAAGAAGGCCTGATCCTTGCTGAGATGAGAAGAGAGAAACGATTAGCCAAGCTTGTCTCAGAATACGCCAAAGCTCAAGAAGAAGCCAAGAAAGCCCATGTAAGTTTTTTTTAAAGGAATTGTGAATGGTTCTTATCATGACTCTTTTCTTTCTACCTCTTCTTTCACTGTCTCCCCTCTCTTTCTGTTTCTCTCTCTCTCTAATTTATGTGTATACATATGTGTGTTTATTGTTACATATATATTTTAATGTATAATCTATAATGTTAACTTCAAATGTATAGTGTATGTTGGGACCCTGCTTACAAGCACTGTGCTTAGTATGGGTATCCCTCCATTTTAACCCTCAATCTCCCGGGGTATTTTGATTCTTGTCATTCCCGGGGGGGGGCCATTATGGCCCCCCCTTAAGATCTCGGCCGCTGATCGCTCGAGCGACGCAAAAATTTGCACGCTGGTTGTGTGCGATGTAATCTACAAGGCTGTATGGTAAAATTTTCCAAAATAATGAGATTTTATTTTATATGAATTAATTATGCTAATTTATGCATAAATCATACTTTTTGCTCTAATTCACTAAATAAAGCTCCTAGAATGCTAATTTTTGGTTAAAATATTCTTTGTAGCATTCTTAACAATCGCAATTAAAAAAAACTTCAGTTTGGAAATCAATTTCTTATGTATTTTATTGTTTTATGAATTTCTTATGTATTTCCTTTTTTTTTTTTACTTTTTGTTTTTTTATTGTTTTTTCAATGGAAATCGTTCCAGACTTAATTCTGATCATAAGCAAGGCAAAATTAATTAAATTCAATCAGTAAAAGTAGAAATAATGATACATTTATGAATTTTGGCTAAATACACAATTTGCATTGGATTTGTACATGAAATCACGTTTGTGAGCAATTTTGGGTCTGACATGCACTTACATAATGTTGCGTAATGTCGTAACCGCGTATCCGGTCGTCACAAATTTGGTCTCAAAATTTGCGCGAGACTTGAAAGTAAAAAGTCAGTGAGCGGCGAGGTCAAAAAAAATTGCGCAGCGGATATATCGCGAAAATTGTCGAGGGGGGGGCCATTATGGCCCCCCCCCGGGAGAATTAGGGTTAAACAATATGTATTTGTATTTCATGTCAGATTTTCTATGCTCATATTTAAAGATGGTAAATAAATTGAAAGGGAAGTGTGATTCTACCAAAGTAGAATCTCTTCGGACCAAGGTAATCTGTCCCACATGGATGAAATGTCATGAACAACATGTTTTTGCAGTTTTCTGGTCTGAAATGATGCTTCCAGTTAGGTGACAATTTGACCTATGGAAAGTACCTAGACACCTGTAGAGTCTACTGTATTTCACTGCCCCCCCCCCCATTGCTCTGGAACAGAAGGGTGTATTTTATCCTTCTCCGACCCTAATGTCTCACAGCTTTCATCAGGTAGTGGGACCACCACCTATTTGCACTTGTATGATATGTTGTGTATTTTTCCCCCTCTATGTAATGGATGTGAATGTGCCATCTTTAACCCTAAAAAGACTGGGGGGGGGGGGGGCTGATTCAGCCCCCCCCCCTCCACATTTTTCGCGATAAATCTGGAACGCAAAAAGCTGGCACCGCGCCATTCCATGACTTTTTTCTTTCAAATCTTGCGCAACTTTTGAGACCAAATTTGCGATGCCCGGGTACGTGGTTCCGACATTACGCAACATTTTGTAAGTGCATGTCGACCCGAAATTGCTCAAAAACGTGAATTTGTGTACAAATCCAATGCAAATTGTGTTTTTAGCCAAAATTCATAAATGTATCATTATTTTCAATTTTACTAATCAAACTCAATTAATTTTATCTTGTTTATGGTCAGAATAAAGTAGCAGACGATTTCCATTGAAAAAACAATAAAAAACAAAATGTAGAAAAACAATGAAATACATAAGAAATTTATAAAACAATAAAATACATAAGAAAAGAATTGTGATATTGAATTTTTTTAAGCGTACATTTGATCAGAATCCTACAAAGAGTCTGTGAATAAAAAATTAGCAGATTAGAGGCCTTAATATTTAGTTAATTAGAGCAAATCTTTTATTTTACGCATAAATTAGCGTAATTAATGAATTATGAGATTTTTCAGAAAATTTGATCCTACAGTCTTGGAGATTATGCCATGGGTAACGCACGTGCCAATTTTCGTCGCGATCGCGCGGTCGACGGCCGAGATCATAGGGGGGGGGGCTGAATCAGCCCCCCCCCCCAGTCTTCTTAGGCATCAAAATAGCCCAGTCTATTTAGGGTTAATGTGCGAATAAAAATGATATATATAATTAGAAGATTTAAGTTTAAAATCGGGGAAGAAAGAGTTGAAGGCTTATGGATCGTATCTCTAATCCAAAATTTGGGCGAATTTTGCTCAATTCACCATTCGAATTTGAAGGTAGCTTGGATCATTTGAAAGTGAACACCAAGGGGGTACTGGTCTGGGTGGATGGGGTTATAATAGGGTTAGCAGGATGTTGATTATGGGTTTCTTGTTATTCATGTGTAGAGATTCCTTCTCTAGTCAAGACCAGGGTCCTGTAACACATAGGTTAGCGATTAATCGTACGCTTGATTTTTACGATTGATTGTACATTGTAGCCAAACCAATCAATTGTAGAAAAATGTTCTACGATCATTGCTAAGCCTTGTGTTACGGGCCCCTGGGGATGGTAATGAGGAACGAAAATGCAACAGTGATGACAATAAATCATTCCATTCAACTTTAGAATGATAACATTGTGATTATAAATGATCTCGTTAGTCTGAGTTGCAATCTTGATACTGGATAAAGATGAATCCTTTCCCTGATCAGAAATGATGAAATCCTTAGGCCCATCCCCACCCCCCCTCCTGGCATCCATTTTGATCCATTGAAATATTCCTGCCAATATAGGGTGTGTTGTTGGTAGAGCATCTGTCTCACAACCCAGAGGTCAGGAAGTTCAAGTCCTGGCAGCGTCTGACCAAAAAGAAGTTAAAAGATGGAAGTTGCTGCTACCCTGTTTTGCATTAAAAGATATAAGTGACAATTCATATGGATTTGGCACTGCATAGTGGCTGCCAGGCCCACGATCAAGTTAGCAAAGATTATTTTTTGGAGTATTTTTATATCAAATGAACAATGATATATGGGTTTTGATTTTTTTAATGTCTTGATTATGCTGCTTTAGGAATATTAATCTGCATTAGGGTAAACAAATCGGTTTTGAATTAATATTCTTTCTCTCTCTTTCTCTCCAGAAAAATCTGTGGCGATATGGTGACATCACCGAAGACGATGCAAAGGAATTTGGCTTTTCTGGGTGAAAGGTCAGGCTCTGATCTCGTCTTCAGTCTTCAAGTCGAACATAAAATGTCCCTGACACGATCAACAATTCAAATGAAATACTACAAATTAAATTTCACCAATCAATGAAATACTGCAACAAGTGCTTTATAAAAAAGGTCTACAATGTTATAAGAATGGTGATGAAACGTCTTTGTGATTGTAATTCATGTGGGAAATTATGTAGATTATAAGTTATTCATTTGAGGTACAAGAGTGCCAGACACCTGAGGTTTGTTCCAAATGTAGTTTCCAGTGTATTCAATGAATTAATCCTCCTGGGAAGACTATCACCTCACCAGGGTGACTTCAAACTCAATTCATTCAGATAGAATGTTCATGGTACCACAATCAGAGTTTATCTGTATATAAATCACGTCAGTGTCTGTTTTATCTCTACTTGAAGACTGAAATAAACTAGCATGCTCAAGATAACGATAGTCTCACTCTAACCAATTGAACGAAAACCTTAGACACATTTAACCAAGAAATACTTTTATTGTTATGATGCTTCCAAGAAGATGTTTTGACAAATTTGAAATGTAAATGTATTTCGTAAATCTAATTTGAATGGAGATAGAAATGTATTGATTTCATGTGTATTTGTAGTATATGTAGGCATGTATCTGTCAGGAGAAGGAATAAAATGAATGTCTTTAGTTGTAGAGTAGATTAAAGGTGTCAGGAATTTGTTTTGTCTTAGGTATAAATATATTACGGAAATTTCTTTAAAGTGGTATTTTGGGAAACACTTTTCAGTATTCTTATTTCTCTATCGCCCCCCCTTCCCCTGTTTTATTTTAGTGTATTTGAGGGTAATATAAAGACATTTTTTTTAAATTTAAATTTTCCTTCCTTTTTTGCACTGTAAGTGGAAAGGATATAATTTTTTAATTCTGAGCAGAAGTTATGTAACATTTCCTACTTTTCTCTCTTCTTTTAAATCTCAGTATTATCATATGATTACTATCTGGGGGAGTTTCATGAAGCATAATCTGTGCTTTTCACTGACAAATAAGCCAATCAGAAGCATGGATTTCAGTAGCTTATAAGAAGTATAACCTTGAATGTCACCATTTGTTTCATGAAATTTCTTTCCCATTCTTGTTTTCTTGGGTTAAATAATTCATATTGACACCATGTTGGGTATAAACCAATCATGATATTAATTTTAAATTGTCATTTTGAATAGAGATATTCAGATTTACATTTTGCAATACAAATATGTGTATTTGATTGTGAACTTGAACAGGCAGCTATCTCTTTCTTATGAAGAAACATTCAGTATATATATAACACAACTCGAGGGTATTATGCTTCACGGCTATAAATTTGGTATGATATCTTTCTATCGAACGTGCTATGCACTGATCTCAAGTAATTAATTGTGTAATTGGTGACCAATCATTGAGATTCCATTCTAAAATGTCATTATCTTTTATGAGATTCTATTACATTTATGTTTAGTCCAGCAATTGAGTAGGATTAAACTTTTCTGAGAACAAATATTCATGTGTTCAATCGAGTTCTTAATCTAGTGTCTATAGAATTCAGGGGCAGTGTTCTGAACATTGCATTTTCTCAATATTTTACATTTTCTCAGATATGATGGAATCGGTATTCTGGTGGATGTCATAATTTTGTCATCAATGTTGTCTTTTCTCTAGAGTGCGCACAAGAAAAATATGGTTTTACAAACGCACACAATCCCATTTCAGAAGATATGATTAAGTTTATGACAGGGTCACCAGTCATCATGTCATTTCGCTTGTTTGACAAAGTGCCCCTCAACAAAGCTTCTTGCCCCTCTCAATTTGCATGCTTTGAAATATGAATATTTATTTGCATGATGCAGGAAACAGTTTGAAAAAACCTTCCAAGGATTAACCCAGTGCCAGGACACAATGAAAAATATTGGCGAACAATTGCTCCATGGGGGCTTCAAGATGTTGCTGTATGAATACCTTCCGTAAAGGTCAAGTCCACCCCAGAAAAATGTTGATGTGAATAAATAAGAGAAAAATCAAACTAGCATAGTGCTGAAAATTTCATTAAACAATGCCAATTCCACATGCTTAGAGAGGAATTAATCGCTGTTTTACTTGACATTGAGGAGAAAATTAAAATATTTCATATAATAAAATACAAAAGAAATAGTGAGTGGATGACATCATCAGTCTCCTCATTTGCATACCAACCAGGATGTACATATAACTGTTTTCTGAAATTAAGGGAAACTGTCATAACTTTTACATCCGAATTTAATGAAATTTTCAGTGTTATGCTTTTTGAATTTTTCTTTTATTTTTATCAAAAAGCTGTCCCAAACGACTGGTGATCCTTTCTTGTGGTATGATACACAACAGATTATCATTGGTGTTGATTTAGTTCCTAAGAAAGGATCACCTGTCAATCGTAATGTTGCTCGTAACTTGCGAACAGCTGTATGAAACCCCAACAGGTCAATTTATACTGATTTCAACAGGGTCTATTTAGTCTCCATTTGGCATCCATAAACCAATTGAATTCTTGTCAAATTTGTTGGGGGGGGGGGGGGAGGGTCATCATGCTCTGCCTAAGTATTGTATGTAATTGCACACACACACAAGAAAATTGATAACATCAAACTTTAGTTAGAGCTCCTACCCTGAACAAAAACATTTCAGTATTTAGACAATATCATTATTTTCAAGAGGAATATCGGAGGACACCTTACACTCACCCGTCATTAAATACACCACCGTTATGACACATGGACCTATGTATTTCAGGTGGGGTATCGCTACCTCAATTTCGCTTTCCTCATTAAAAAGAGTGGGCAGTGCCTCACAGCTTCCCATGTGAGATTATGGCATTGGATTGCAGTTGTACTTTTCATCATCTTTATACATAATACATGTAATAGTGTCGGTGCAAACTCTTACTGCGGCTCTGCCTGATAGGAAAGGAGAAGTAGGAAATATTTGTAAGCAGGATTTTTTAAATCGGGGGGGGGGGGGTTTAAAAAAAAATGGAAAAAAAAGGTCTTCATCACCAATTTTAATAATAATAATAATAATATTCCGCATTTATATAGCGCTTAATACATCGGAACGACGTCTCTAAGCGCTTTACAGACATATTATTACCCCGGTCATCGGATCCTTGCATGCCCGCATACAATGTATGCACCTTCTCCACTCCCTGGGGAGCATTCCAACAAGAGCTCCAAGACTCAATTGCTAGGCATACTACATATTGGCTTTCACATCCTACCGGGTACCCATTTAACACCTGGGTGGAGAGTGGCAAAGTGTGGATTAACGCCTTGCCAAAGGACGCTAGGCCATGGTGGGATTCGAACACACAACCCTCTGATTACAAGGCGAGAGTCAGAACCGCTACACCACGACACTTCCACAACGCTTCATGTCCATAAGTCACTCATTATTTGGATGAAGATTGAATCAAGATTTGAACAAAGCAAAATGACCTAGAATTGGCGATATAAATAATTCTAAAAACTGACCCGCTGAGTTGCACTATGGTCTCTGCACTAGGTACATGCAGTCCACTCCTCTCCCTCTCCTGTCAAAGTCTGTTCTTGTGGAGGGACGCCTTTGCTTACTTTGCTCTAAAACCTCAGTTGTCCAGTAGCGTTGGAAAGCAAAAACGGGTTTCTGGTTTAGACGCAAGGATTTCATCATGAGCATGTTAAAGGGATGCTCCGGGCTTAAGATATTTATATCTCATTAAATCGAGTAAAATTCACAGAGCAAAATGCTGAACATTTGAAAATCGGATAACAACGAAGTTATTGAATTTCAAAGATTTGCAATATTCCTGTGAAACTGTTCTAGGCATGTACACTGTAATCATGAATATTCATTAGGTGGGCTGATGATGTCATATCCCCACTTATTCTTTTGTATTTTATTATATGAAATTAGGTTTATTCAACATTTTCCTACCAAGAACTTTAACAATTGGATTGACAACTGATTAAGTGCATTAGTTATTTCTTGCTGCAACTTATTTCATAATAATGGAGACATATCATTTACACATTTATGAAAAAATGAAACAATTATGATTTCATGTAATAACATAAGAAAAAGGAAAGTGGGGATGTGACATGATCAGCCCACCCAATGAATATTCATGAAGACATGTCTAGAACTGTTTCATCGGAGTAATGAAAATCTTTAAAATTCCATAACTTTGTTATTTGTTATCCGATTTTGATGAAATTTTCAGCATTTAGCTCTGTGAATTTTACTCTATTTATTTAGTTATAAATATTTTCAGCCCGGAGCATTCCTTTAAACTGGAACTTTGGAAATCAATATTTTGCATGAAACGATTAGTATTATCACTTTTACTACTGAATGCTGCCTGAAAATGTAGTTATTGGCAACTGTGCTTGGTACACCTTGAATGAAGCTTGAAATTAATAACACATACACACACTTTTTAGACTATATGAACATGATTTTTATTAATTTTCTCCAAATGACTTTAATAAAACACATTGTCCAACAGTCAAAGCGCAGAGATACATGCACATTTACATATATAATCATTATAATAATGCATCACATGTTGCTAAATTTGACAAAAAAAAGCATCACAAGGATTTACAATATGTATGGCTCTTCCTTCATAAAGTAGTACCCAAGTCAAATCGTTTGGGAATTGACTTAGAAGATATAAAAATAAAACATATTTGCTTATTCTAGTCTGAAAGTTGCTTCTAATTTGGCGATAATCAACTCGTGGAGGTTTACTTAGCCCTAATAGAGCCAGGTAATTTGGACCCATCTCACAGGGGGGAGGGATGGGGGGCGATTTCATCCCTGCAGCCAATCACGTCAGTGCTGAAAATAATTGTACATTCATGGTGTGCAATGCAATCTACAAGGTTCACTTTTCTGAAAAAGTAAGATTTTATGTGTTAAGTAGAAAATGTGCTCTAATCAGTTAAATAGCACCCCCAAAAATTTCTATTCACAGACTGTTGGATTCCGATCAAATGCAAGTTAAAAAAAGTTGGTATTGTAATTTTTTTCTTATGTATTCTACTTTAAAAAATTTCTTGTGTATTTTTGTTTTTCAACATTTTAAGTTACATTTTTTTTGGTGGAAATCATTGCCTACTTTATTCTGATCATAGAGAAGACAAAATTAATGGACTTTAATCAGTAAAATTATAAAGAATGATACATATATGAATTTTGGCTCATGTACATGCACAATTTGCATTGGATTTGTACATGAATTCACAATTGCTATCAATTTGGGGTCTGACATACAGTTACGAAAAGTTTTATAATTTCATAACCGCGTAATTAGGGGTCACAAATTTGGTCTCATAAGAGGCTTAAGACTTTAAGGAAAAAAAGTCATGGAATGACGTGGCAGTCACTTCTTGTATTACAGATTTTTTGTTTTTCAAACACTGAGGGAGAAAATCCCCCCCCCCGGCCTTTTAGGCTTACGCAGGGTCTACCATAAGCATAGGTATTAAAAAAAAGATATAAAAAACGAAAACATGTATTTTACAACATATTTGGATGTCATTAAATATTTTAGCATTTGGTCAATTTGAGTAGTTATGCATTTTGAAGCACTTTCTAAGACTTACATGTACATCAAACCTATTAGGTTTCACAATTATCCGCACTGTACTCATAATAAATTATGCAGATAATAAAATAGGAACTGTTTTGAATCAAGTATTACCATGACCAGCACATTACCAACAACAATAATGCCAGTTGTGGTAACGATCTCAAAATGACTTTTTACAGAATCCAATATAATGACCACCCAAGCGTCTGTATGAATAAAAAATGTGTGCAAAAGGATTCTGGAAGAAATTGTGTAATTGCTGAGAAATAAGCAAATAAGCAAGGATTCGGGCCCTTTTGTCGGGTCTTTATTCCAGCCATAATAATATACACTGTCCCACGTGTGCCTATCTGTGTTGGCGATCTTCAGTGTGATTGTTTTTCAGCTTAGATTTTATGATTTCACAAAGTTCAGTTTTATGTAACTGTACCAGATCTAGATCCACGATGATATAGTAATACTTAACCTTGGTTTTACAGACTTTCTCACGAAATCAGTGTTTTACTGCAACTACTTTCATTTAGCTTTAAAGTGTGATGCATCTTTTTTTCCCCACCTCAGCATTTTTCTGAATCTCCTATACACACACTATTATCAGCTACACTGTACGTAGGCCATGCAGGGTTCATCCAGAGTTGATGTGTTTGATGTACAGATTCTCTCTGAACACAATATCATTGAAACCTACCCTCATTCATTTTCAAACTTTTAAAATAGTTCCTCTAGATATGATACTTTGAAACTTTTGGACTAGTATTTTTACACTAAAGCCTGAAGTTTAGCCCATTTCCAAGAACCAAAATGAGAATTTTTCAAACCGCAACAAAATGAAACAATCACTTTAAAAGTGCAAATTTGGCACACTTTTGCTGCATAACATGTGAATAATGGACTTAGCCATTTTTTTTACATTAAACATCCTTCAGGAAAAACTTTAGAAAGAGTTTGTGGGCCCAGCTGTTTGTGAAACCAGGCCTTAGTGACAGGCATGAAGTTAGAAACCTGTGGCGAAAGTGTGCATTCACTATTGGATGCATTTTTAATACACGCACTGAATACATCATAATCTATGCATAATGACTTCTCCACGAACAATGGTTTTAAAATTATGGATTCCAAACCACTTTAGTGAATTCTGACCATGGTTTGCTAAGCCCAGGAAAAAAAAAAGCTACATGTATAAAGTCGATCATTCAATAAATGAAAAGTCAAGTTGGGTATCATTAGTATTCCACAGATAGTAGACAACGAGCGTAACTTGAATGGTTGGGAGGACTGTCAGCCATCTCATAGGGCCATAGATGTTGCGATGTTAATATCATGAGAGATAACCTGGTGATCCCAGCCACATGTTAATAGCTTATTACTCTGACTGTCCCATGATAAACCATGAACAAAGTCATTGTGGGCATAGCTACGGTATCTGCAAAAAAAAGAATAAAAAATGAAAAAAATAAGGTTAAATGATTATGTACTTTTCCCGTCTATGGCCAAGTAAAGAAAATGTAAAAAAGAACATACTGTAGGCATATTATTTCCCTGAAAACAAGAAATACAAAACATGAAAAATTTGAAGTGTATGGAGTCAAACAAGATTTTATACTACAGAAGGAATAAACATCAGGGAATTAATTTTCTTTACAAATGTGAATAGCATTTTTGGTCATAAGAGAAAAGCTGTCAACTATGTAACATACAGTCCTTTGTTAAAATATGCTATACAAAAAACATTATGTGTAGCAGTCTTTAAAAAATGTGTAGCAAAATGCGATGCGATACCAGGAAAATTATTCCCTGAACATTTATTACACATAATGAACTACAAAAGAAATAGTATACAAATATACAATGACACTCGAGGATCTGGATAAAACTATTCGCATCGAAGGAACATCATATAGTACTATTCTCCCGAGGGCCATCGGCCCGAGGAAGAATAATACTATCTGATGTTCCTGAGTGCGAATAGTTTTAGCCTGTTCCGAGAATGGGACATTGTATATTTGTTTTATATCCCTTCCACTCATACCATTTTACAGCGAAACGATTTTTAATAGGTCGATATAGAACAATCGTTGAGAAGTTGAGAAAATAATATTAAAGTCTAGACAGTCTATGGACCGTCTATTCAGCGAGCGCACCTGGTTAGGGCAGCTCGCCAAATTTCCCGTGGCATGCAGTGGAGAGTACCGTTTGGCTGAGCAGCGCTCTTCTTGTATTGCGTCGCACAGCTCGCAATCGCGAGGCAGGGGGGGTAAAAAAACGTATAGTTCACTTTTTCCCTAGGGAAAAATGGACTATGCGTGACTTCAGCAAGGAAAATGAACAATTTCATGGCAAACGTTTTTCGTAGTAAAACTATTCTTTTTCTCCTTGTGTACACTCTCAATACAACAATCTTAAGTAAGGGATATAATATGTGATATCATTGCAACCCACATTCACATTGATCATATGATTTGAAAATGACTGTCAGAACTTGCTTATTTTACATCAGGGCCCCATCTTACAAAGAGTTACAATTGATCCAATCAATCTATGGTAATCCATCAGTGTCATAATTTTTGGTCCTACAGGAAATTTGCACAATGTCCTTTGTAAACAAAGAGAAGCACAGTGAATTTTCAAGAAAACAATGAATGCATGAATATACATCATAACTGGAAAATATTTTGAGCAAACATGAATAATAGATTGCTGGCCGTCAATAGTTGTGGCTGATCGGATCGATTGCAACTCTTTCAAAAAAACAGGGGCCAGATCAGAGGAAGGGGCAGTGTAAAAAGATGGGGAGGAGGAAGGGAAGGAGGTGGGGAAAAGCCCAGCCCATACTATACTTTTTTTTTTATTTATGAGTTTTATTGGTTTTACAATCACAAACATAATCACAATATTTACAAATCATTGGTATAATTAATTGGAAAAAAAAACCAAGATAATAACGAGGTACAGTGTAATAACAGCAGTAATAATAAGAGCGCACACTATACAATTCTTTGCCATTCGAATTTCACAGAAATTGTAATAACATTTGATATGAACATTCCAACCAATAAAATCTTAGCGTTCAGAGATCAGATTAGTGGTAGGACTACTGAAATCGAAATTCACTCTATTTTGAATTAAATGAAGCAAATTCAATTTCACATTGTAATGACGTCATCACGGCTGCGACTTGAAGCCGATCCGGACCTTACTCCAACCACCGGGCTTGCCGCAAAGCAAAATTATGATTGTTATTCCTAACATTATGCTAAAATAATTCTACTTCTTGGAAATTGATCTTGTAATGCTAAATACCATAAATCATGCGGTATCGACTCGTACAGTGTGCGCTGGACTCAAGGGGAAGGGAAAGGCCAAATAAATGAAATAGTGGGAGGTCAATAAGACTTACATTTGTTTCAGCTCTGGTTGTAGCTCAGTAACTGCTGCTGTGCAATCATCTGATACAGATGCAAGTAATAGGGGACTAAAACGAAAACAAATATATCAATGTGTTAAAAACAAGCTGAATTATTAGCAGTGAAACCAAGCTGAATTAATGGTATGCAGAAGTCTTCAATACACAGAAACACATGTGATTATCTGGGGGTGATAACATGCATAATTGCAATTTCTATTAAATGATATCCACATTGGAAGAATTGCCTGACACTTTATTATAATAATAATAATCAATATAAAGGAGCTACATGCCATCCAACAAATTTCAATTCAAATAACTAGAGCATTCCAATTACTAAGGATACTCAAAGCAATGAAATCATCATTGGAACCAGGAGGAGACGTGAATGTCTGAATTATTCATGAGTATGCTGATGCGCCAATCCACGCTGTTGGTGTTGATGACGTCATGGGAGCGAGAATGTTCGCATCTGTGATATGTGATCATACAGGGTTAATTGATGTGAACGATACGATCACCGATTGACCACTACTTTGAGAGGTAGCAATGGAAAACAATGATTAACATAAGAAAGCCTAGTCAGGTTCCTAAAGGCCCTGTGACTGGACTCGCAATCCTCGCATTCACCCGGAAGGCATTTTATATAAATATCATAACAGACACAGGGCCTTGTTTAAAGGCTCATCTATTATAGCATAAATGGGAAGAATTCCAAGGGGCACAAAATACATCCAAGGCCAGAGAAAGAGAGAGAGAACATGGCCTTGAATTAATTTAAGCTCCATGGGTGTTCCATAAAGCTGTTCGCAAGTTAAGAGTTACTTTAAGAACGACTGGTGAATCTTTCTTACGCACTAAATAATCACCAATGATTATTTAACAGTGAATATCATTTTCCACAGGAAGGATCACCAATCGTTCTTAAAGTCACTCTTAACTTAAGAACAGCTTCATGAAATGGCGTACGGCCCCCTGAAATATATAATGGGGGAGAAACAGATCATATAGAAAGAACACAATCAACTTACGATTTGGTTGAAAAGGCCAGCCTATGTACAGCTCTGTTGTGAGCTGGTGTAACGATAGCTGCATTTTGAAGATTGCGAGCATCAAGAAGGGAGATGCTACCACTCTCATCACCTGAGGAAGAGAACAATTTATTAAGTATTATATTCTTTATTTGAATATTAATGAGTATTCTAAACAACTGATTGGTTAAGTGGAGCTAATGTGAAAAAATCGAATTTTTTACTTATTTTTTCCTGGGAAGAACTGTGGAAGCTCGATGGATGAAGGTCTCGGACACATATAATAAGCCACTTGGCTCTAGTGGGTATTAACTCTGGTGAAGTAATGGTGGAAGACATTAATCAGATTTTGCTGTGTCCGGCGGTTTGGTCCACGATACGGCATGCACCAATCACAATGAGATTACCCGAGATTCATAGTTCAGACTTAAAGAAGGAATATGAAACCAAATAATCAGGTAGTTCTTTGACAAGTATATTGGGATTTCATCATCTCAGTTTAACTGGTAATACATGTATGGTGATTGCTGGTGTATCTTCGACCATGCCAAAGGGAAGGCTATCCAATTCGGTGGATTCACAATATGGTGCTCCATCTATCGGTTGCAGCGGACAGGCCAAAATTCGCAATGCTCCATGGGAAAAAAAAATTGACATCTGTTGCACATGCTAGTGCTAAAGTGAATGCATGCATGCGATTATTCAGCGCTGGCCGACGCAGCTTGACCGGACATGTTAACTACATGTAGGGTCCAGGAGGTGAGAGAGAAATTTTCCTGCATATTTCTGTGCAAAATTTAGACCGCTTTGGTGAATTCCTGCCATATGGTTTTCATTTCTGAAGCATCACAGTCACATTACAGTACACTAGCACTGTGCGCACTGCTTGCACGCGATGTCCACCCTAATGTTAGACATTTGGCCTGTTCGCTGCAACCAATAGATGGCGCACCATGTTGTGAATCCAACGAATTGGATACGGTGTGATAATAACCAGTTATACGACACAAGGGCCCGTTGCATAAACGTTACCATAATGGTAACTTTGCCATCCAATGGTAACTTGCATGGAATCCTTGATTACGATTAGCTGTTGATCAGTGTTTCCATGGTAGTTACCATTGGATGGCACAGTTACCATTATAGTAACTTTTATGCAATGGGGCCCTGGATAGATCTTTGTCATTTAATTGGTTGTATATAAACCATTCAGTCCATTTTAAAATGACATCATCTTACAGCACATTTCATCAATTCATCATGCAAGTTTCATTCACACAATTTTTGCCCATTGCACGCTCACCGAGACCACTGGCACTACACATAAAACCACTGAACTGCATGCACTTTTGCATCCAATTTCAAAAATGTTAAATGGCAAGGATCTCTTTATAGGTGTCATATAAAATGAATAATGACTTAATTTTCAATTCATGAAATGTACATTCGGTGAAAAATGAAATATTCTGTCCATTGCACTCATAAACATTCATTATTTGCATAACATGTTTTTTATTTTTTTATCATTCTCCCGTTGCACGATACAGTGAACATGTTTTGTAGCCAGAAGAAGATATGTAGTGAGAGCTTTATACCAACTGCTATAACGTAGGACTCTCCTGGCTTCCACACTACACTTGTGGGTAGACCTGCCGGACATGGTAGTCGTTGAGCTGGCTTAGCTTTACGCATATCCCATAATAGTACAAATCCATCCTGCAAAAAAAAATATCATTGCTTTCTTGGTGATTCTGCCTTCATAAATATACATTTTCTCAAGGAAAAAGGGTTAGTTTTTTTAATTCATTAAAAAATAATAATAAATAATAGTAATAACCTTTCTACATGTACTGAGGGGTCTTTATACGGGTGTTTCAAAGTGCACAGGTGGGCTGACTATTAATGAATCCATAACTATGCTAGTATTGAAAAAAAGATGAGTTTTAAAGCTAAATTACAGTAGTTGCAGTAAAACACTAATTTCGTGAGAAAGTCTGTAAAATCAAGGTTAAGTATGACTATATCATCATGGATCTAGATCTGGTACAGTTACATAAACTGAACTTTGTGAAATCATAAGATCTAAATACGATCACACTGAAGATCGCCAACACAGATAGGCACACGTGGGACAGTGTATTATTATTGCTGGAATAAAGACCCGACGGAAGTGACCGAATCCGCGCTTATTTTGCTTATTTCTCAGCAATTACACAATTTCTTCCAGAATCCTTTGGCACATATTTTTTATTCATACAAACAGACACTTGGATGGTCATTATATTAGATTCTGTAAAAAGTCATTTTGAGATCGGTACCAGAACTGGAATTTACCTTTAAGTGAGGATTTGAAAATTTCAACAGGGAAGGTGCAAGAGCAGAAAACGCACAGAGTGACCGATCAATGGCATATACCCAAATGAAGATTAGCACAAGATAGCTGACGACCGGATAGGTTTTTGATATTTGAGTTATATTGCCACACAGAGATCCTCCTGGGAAGGGTCATTTCTTTGATTCTCCAATCATCATGGAGGTAGAACTCTTATTTACTTTATCAAACAGATTCAACTTTTTGCGGGAGTTTTCTTCAAAGCTTAACTTGGACATTGAAAGAAGTATAATTTTTGCAAACATATCAGAAGGCCTTAAACTCATAATTCTAGGGTTATAGCTATTGTAAATGTGGACACTGTTCACAATAAAGAAAAGAACTATATGATATACCTGTGAACAAGATACAAAGACATCTAATTCATTTGGACTGCATGCTAGCTGTTCAATCTTTCCTGTGTGGACATTGAGTGTACGAATAGAGCGCTGTGAAGCAAGATCCCAGATCTTAATCCTGTAAACAACAGGAAAATACACGTAAATAATAACAATAATAATCATAACTGCTTAAGCTTTTTGACATGCACTCATCGGAGTAAAATTGCATAAATGAACAGAACGCTAGAATGAAACAATATATAATAGAACCAAAAAAAGGCAATAGAGGCTAAACGATGAGCTGTGATTGGCTGTCAAGGTCGTGTGGTCCAGTGGTTAGAGAGTGATATCTGTCGTCTATTACGTCAGCCACTATGACTGATTAACCTAGACGTAAATGTTTCCTAGGTAATTGGTTATATACCAGCTTGCCGTTTACCAGCAAAATGCTGTCCTGCCGAGTTCCTACGGGAGTTACCATAAACAGAAACAGAAAAATAAATAAATTAAAGGCTATTTACTATTAAAAAGCCTAATTTGTTTACCTTGACAGCCAATCACAGCTTGTCACCATTCTGTGTGTTTATTACTTACAGTCTGTCTGATGAGCCGCTGATGACACGGGTCTTATTTGAGTTGACGCTGACAGAGTTCACTGTACTATCATGTTCATACAAATAAAATAAATTACGGAATGCATTGCTCTCAAGCTGCCAAATCTCGATTGCACCTGAAATAAAGAGGACAGATGATTAGATAAATCTTGGGTTCGATTCTCCTTGTGGGTGTTAAGAATAATCTTTCATTGTCGTGATCTACAAGTAAAGCTAAGCCTGACTTGATAACAAGTCAGAGTGAGCAATCGTTTTGGGAGAAAGTCTTTTTAAAGATCAAAGTAAATTGTTATCACATGCAGTATTTAAGTTTTGAAAATTTAATCCACAGTTCCACCATAAGTTCAAGATTAATTCAATTCTTGCTATCAACAAGAACCAAAAGTTCTAGGATGTAGACAACACCGTTTACTTTTATGACCCAGGTTAACCTCCAGTGCGTTGAAGGGTAAGAAGAATACACTGCCAGAGAGATATATCACAAGTAGCAAGTTTTACAAGATGATTACGCCTTAAAATGTAAGAAGAGATTGAAAACGTGGAGTGAAGCTGGATGCTACTAGACTAGCACTAGTTACAGTTCAAGTTGACCTATATTGTCGGGTCACACATCATTGAACAAGAAGTAAAATATCCAAATCAGTGTGCAGGGTGAACGGCAAATTCACGCCATGCTCAACATCCAGGAACTGTTGTTTATTGTTGACAGTGAAAATGAATTCAGACTGACAATTTATATTCTCCTTTGATATATCACTTGAAGTAATTACACAGTTGCTTTTCGAATCATTTGGCACATATATTTTAATCTATACATGTTTGATAACACTTAGGGAGGTTATTTGATTGCATGCTGTTCAAACATATTTTGATTTTGATACAACTAATATGATAACCTTCATTTATTGCAAAACACACCCTGAACTTTTATAAGGGTTTCTTTTGTCTCGAGAGGAAAAATTGAGGGAAGGGGGTGTCAGGTACAGGAAGAATACTTCGGACCACACAAATTTGTTTGACTTCAAAGTGGCAAAATTTGAATTCGATGTAAATAACATGTTTAAAATCTGGTCTGAAATAATCAGACCTGCCAACCTCTGGGAATGAAAAACTGTATTCTGTGATTAAAAAAACTGTATTTTTCAAAAAAAAAGTGTATTTCATAATAAAATGCTTGGTGCACTCGCTCATCGCGGCGCTCAAGCTGCATGCAAGCTAAAATGCGCACTGATCTTGCAGATGAAAAAAAAAACATTAAAACATGTGTATATCTTCACCCTGGTTTTAACAAAATGATTGAAAAAAAAACAAGTTACCTGAAATTACATTGATCTAATTACCATATTTGTGTACGTTTTATGAAATAGAGACATATAGAGATTATTTTTCTCAATAAAATACAAGTAAAAAAAAAAAAAAAAACGTACTAAATACGGCTAAAACGTACTGGTTGGCAGGTCTGAATAATGCTTGAAGTTCATACATTAGTTTACAGTACTTATTATTATTGAGTTATGCAGAGTAGATCCTACCTGTATCTGATGCAACAGCCAGTCTGTTTTCATCAATCCATTCTAAGTCTGTTATACCTGCCTCAGTCCGTACTCCTGCACTACTTCTGTTGACATCCGGAGCACTGGATGGATCCTCAAAGTACCACAGGGATCCAGTCCAAAGTCTTCCAGTCAATCCAGAGGCAGCCAAGATCACAGACCCATCTAAAAACAAGAAAATTAAATCCCTTCATGAATGGAAAATTCAAGCATTGCAGGCGGTGTGATAGTTTGGTTGGTACAGCTTTCACAGTTCGGTGACCCGGGTTTCATTTATGCTCGAATAGTAAGCCATTCATCCCCACTACCAGAGGGTTTATTTCCAATTTGTCAAATGCCAATTCGTCTACATGTAATTGCCAATTTGTCTACAATCATTTGGTCTACCATCAGTTCGTCCACTATCCACATCGTCTAACTGCCATTTCGTCCACCCGCCATTTTGTCTAATAACCAGTTGGTCCAATAGACATATAGTCCATATACCATTAGGTCTAATTGGACTAAGTTTTAAATTGTGCATATGAATGAAATGAATTAATATTAGACCAACTGGTTATGAGATGAAATGGTCAGAGACGAAATGGTGATTAGACGAAGTGATGATTGGACCAAATGGTTATTGGACCAAACGGTTGTTAGACGAAATGTTGACGGACTGAATGGCATTAGACTATTAATGAATGTGGTGAGTGGACGAGTTGGCAGTAGACGAATTGGCAATTTACCCTTAAAGAGGATCTTACATGTATAAAGCCTTAGTTTGCTTTCTTATCAATCAGTAGCCTATCTGATATGCGCCGGGCTATAGTGGGCAAGTTACTGGTCGCGCGAAGCAGACTGACGGTCGAGGGCGAAGCCCGAACGCCTATCATCACTGGTAAAGTCATCAATATGCATATATGGTTATCATATGTGTGACGTACTCTTAATTATGCATCATTCATGAGATAACCCTTATATGGCGATCAACTGTATTTTTTAACCAATAAAATATCATCGTAGTCTACGTCACGTTCAAGCCTCGTCGCTTATTGGTCCGTGTTCGCGGACAGTTATGAATAGTTATATTGAAGCTTAGTTGGGGGTTCATAAATAACCAGTGATGATAGGCGGTCGGGCTGCACCCTCGCCGTCAGTAGTTTGCCCACTAGCCCGACGCATATTGGATAGGCTAATCAATCAGGTAAAAAAAAAAACAGGAGTCACCACCATACAAAATCACAAGGGGTGGTACATGTATTCTGAAAACGTTGGTATCTCTTTTCTTATCTTAATATCTCACCGAGATAGGGAAGACGTTAAAATCATTGCAATTCGGTATTCTGACAATCTTAACACCTTCTTGTCTCTGTAAGGACTGCCCCTTTCACACCTTCAACATGCCCATATTTTTTTTAGATATTACTAATCAAAATAGACTTTATATTGGCAGTTTAACTAATAGTTAGCATTCCTTATATGAAGAGATTATGCACGCTACATGTAAACTAATTACAGGCGTAATTACATAATTCACAATACTGCACAATATGTTGTCTTTTTAGTGCGCGTTGGTATTATGGGCAAGTTATACATTTACGTGCTTGGCAAGCATGTAGTACAGAGAGAGAAAAAAGGAGTAAAAGATAAGAACGTTTTTAAAATACCTATTTGAGATCATGATGTTGCTAAGAACAAATTTGAGATAAGAACGTTTTCAGAATACAGACCCAGATGAGGGGTGGACAAGTGATGCTAAATAATCAACAAGAGACCAAGAGATTCAGTCAAACGTCTTCCAGTAAATCCAGATGTAGCCAAGATCTAAGACAGAGACCCATACATGTAAGTCTCCAAATTGACCAATGGTCTGTCAATGGTCAATCTGGAGTCGGTTTTGGTCCTGTGATAGTATAACTCCAACATCTTCCAGACAAAATAATCTAACTTTCACAAAACAGACTCCTTTGGTTTTAACTCCAAGATTTGTAATAAATTCTAACCTCTTTCTGTTTCGTTTGTTTTCTTTTCTTTTTAAATTTCCAATTTCCTAACCCTAACCTTTTTTGATAATCAATTGACAAATCAATATCAATGAGGCATGCACTCGCATGTATGGGATGTTACTAAATTAGAATAATTGTTTCAAATTTGCAATCAATCGCATCTCTTTGTATTACAGGACCCAACACTAAACACATACCAAGGGAAGTCTCACTTTCACACCAGCCCTGTAACATCACGCTTAGCGATTGTGATGCTGATGTCTGCGATCGATTGCATTGATTACTGTGTAGGATCAACTGTAAAAAAATCAGTCCCAAAGATCAATTGCTAAGCTTCATGTCACAGGGCCAAGTGGGTATTTCATGAAACAAAAAGTAAATTATGTACTTTGCTTTCAACCAATCAGAGGGAAGGATTTCAGTAGCTTTGTATCCAGTGAAAACCACCTGACTACTAATAATGAAGACGTGCTCTCTTTCACTTAATCTTGTAACATGTCTAAGCAAGTCTGACAACTTCGACCATAAAGAGCATCCATAATAAAAGAGATGCAAGTATAATTTTGTGGTCTGTTTCGGAATTGGTCATAAAAGCTTTCAACACCTGGGGCCCATAACACAAAACTCAGCAATGATTGTACAATATTTTTTCTATGATTGATTGCATTTACTACAATATACAATTAATCGTGAAAATCAAGCGTACGATTACTTACTAACCTTTGTGTTACAGAGCCCAGAAATCACATGGAATATTCATCATCTACATATAATAGCCCACCTTGCATTCATCTCTCTCTCTCTCTCTCTCCTCTTTAGTTTTCCCTGTACATGTGCGCTATAAAAAATGGGGGAGGGTATTCATAAAGCCATAAAGCAAATGAATTCATCATTGGGTTTCAAATTACCAAAGATTATCATGATCAGTGACATCCACTCTCATAAACAAAACATTGCTAACACTCATTTCAAAAGATTTCCATGATACCGCATTGAATGTATGAATTGAATCGATCTATGCCATATTCATGACTGCTAGACACAATTTTTTTAGGGTTTGGGATATTTTTTTGCAAACACGCAAAACTATGCACAACTACATAGATATCCTATTGACCTAATCTGCTTACTTATTTCCTAACATCAGACAGTTGTCAAGGAACGGGTGATCCACTTGCATCCACTTCTCAAAATGAATCATACGCTATAATCAGACACTAAATACACACAGAGGCTAATGAAGACTGAAATTAAGAAGA
The DNA here is from genome assembly GCF_037042905.1 of Lytechinus pictus. Classification (NCBI taxonomy): domain Eukaryota; kingdom Metazoa; phylum Echinodermata; class Echinoidea; order Temnopleuroida; family Toxopneustidae; genus Lytechinus; species Lytechinus pictus. The sequence goes on from NW_026974141.1 coordinate 830,214, forward strand.
ATTGACTGATTGACACTATTTATTGAAATGCCTGTGTTTATTTGGAAAATCCTGCACAAATTCATCCAATCCAATACAGTCAAAACTTTGGAACCACATTAATCTGTTTGACTCAGGAGAAATTTTACGTACGAGAGGTACATGTATAAGTATAACATGGATAAACTCGTGGAGTGCATCTGGCAGTCTCGCCTGCATTGCACGAGTCAATATAGAAGCAGTGCCTACTTCGAAATCGACTATAGAATAATCATTCACAAAAAAAAACATTCATAATATGATATAAAAATACTAGTTCATTGACCCTAAATATTTTACCTTGATCGTGTGACTTAAGAATTGTACAAGACGATTAGTGATACTTGATTACCCTTATGTCCACATTTCATGAACTAGATCCATAAACTTTCAAAGTTATGATGGCAATTCAACAAATACCCCCAACACAGCCAAAATTCATTGACCTTGGTCATGTGACCCGAAACTCATGCAGGATGTCCACTGATGCTTGATTATTCAAATGTCCAAGTTTCATGAACCAGATCCATAAACTTTCAAAGTTATGATGGAAATCAACAAATACCACCAACATTGCCAAAGTTCATTGACCTTAAATGACCTTTGACTTAGTCATCTGACCTCAATCTCTGGCAGGATGTTAAGTAATTCTTGGTTACCATTATGTCCAAGTTTTATGAACTAGGCCTACATACTTTCTAAGTTATGATGATATTTCCAAAACTTTGGTTAAGATTTGACGTTGACGAAGCCGCCGCCGTTGCCAACATCAGAAAAAGCGGCGCATATGCATGTAGTCTCGCTCTGCTATGCAGGTGAGTCAAAAATTGTTTCAATAATTTAGGCAAATATTTGACTTGTGTAAGAGTTACCTGCAGATGGATTCTCAATCGTATGGAGTCAAAATTAATGCCTCCACCATTGCAAGACGATACTCTACTTTAAAAAATTTCAATAATGATCAATATGACCTTTGACTTTGTAAGGCCAAACTCTAATCAAGTCACTGTCACTCCCATATCATGCATACATGTACACAATGTTTTGAGTTGAACCCTCAGTTATTTGGGGGTTTCAAGTGTCCAATATATTCATTAACGATGGTTACAACCTTTGAACAGGTGACCCTTGGATCTACCCAGTTTGATAGGCACACACTGAACACTTTATTTTTATTTTCTTGCTGTTGAAAATTGGTTCCACAGTGTAGAAGCTGCATATCTGAATTCACAATCTCCTAGAGAATTGAAATCAATGGACTCTCTTTCAATGTACGCACTAAATTATGCATAATGATTGCATTTTACATGTATCTACAAAAACTGTGGTCTAGCCAACAGGTTAACACCTTCTTTGTGAATTCAGGCAAAAGCCTCTTGCAACCAAGAGGCTTTAGGAAGTTGGGAGCATACATGTATAAGGTCAGGGTTCCCACAGAAATTTGAAAACAGAGTTCCATGACTTTTCCATGACTAAATTGCTGGTTTCCATGACTTCCCGAGACGTACCAAGAGTTATGCAGAATTTGGGATGTCACAAAACTGGGAAAAATGGAAATCATGAACACCAATGATAAAAGCAGAGTATGATCACAGAGTATGAGTTTTGTGAGACACAACAATCCGGAAAGCTGCCATAGCCGAGAGGTGCTTTTACTCATGCCTCTGCTGTCCTCTGGAATGCTTTACCTAATTCAATGAGACATCAAAGTGATTTATGTAGGTTCAGGAGATCCCTTAAAACATATCTATTCAATGCATAAAATACTAACTTTGAACTAATGGTCCAATATAAATATATCTTGATTACTTTATTCTTACCTTACACTATTTCTTCTTTAAGCGCATAGGGACATGCTATGCTATGTGTGATGCGCTATACAAGAATTGAGCATTATTATTATTATTATTAAATGAAATTCCATGACTTTTCACAAATTTTCCAAATTCCCTGACTTTCAATGACCACAAATTTTTCCAGGATTTTCCAGGACTGTGGGAATCTTGAAGGTTGATAGAACATAGAATAGTGAAGATCTAGTGGCCCCATAACTTATTTTCCATCACATTTGCTAATAGAGAAAATAATGTGAACTTGTCCTTTCCACAGGTGATGGAGAGGGGGGGGGGGGGCAATGAACTTGTCAGCTGTGACCTGGGCTTTCATTTGGACAGACTACCGACTGAAGAGAATTGAGAGCGGATACTGCAGACTGGACATCTTCACATCTAGGGCACTTCCAGCTGCTTCTTTGACCTGGATCAGGAATGCCACAGCAGTTCGAGTGCCACCACTCGCCACACATGCTGCAGTGGGCCATCTTCATCTTTGATTCCTTTGCGATAGCATACCAGGGCATCCTGCAGAGGCAAAACACGTCCACACTAATCGTCCTCTTTACGGTTCGCTCTAAGGACTGATCAATCTTTGGGAAAGGTGTGAGACTACGTTTCTGGAAGCAATGGTAGAGATGGTCTCTCATGGAGGTGATGTCATAACAAACCAATGCCGGATCTTCAGAATACAGGACACTCACGGCAAAAGCTATCGCGAAAAGACCACAATCGGTGAATTCCTTGGACAACTGAACTGGTTGGATTTCCACAGAGATCTGGGTGTCCTGAGAACACACGATACATGCTATCTGCTTGCGTATGATGTCTGGAATCGTCCGAGCACCCATACTGTCATAGTACTTGACTGTTCCTGGAGCGCAGGAAATGGACGTGACAAAAATCCAGTGGTCCTTCCCATCGTTCATTAGCTGGCCGAACTCTCCTTGGGCTGCTGAGAAGAGAAGATGGTTACCTAGAGTGGTTTCCTCAAACCCATGCATAAGAGGGAACATTTCTAGGATCAGTGCCTGTGCTTCCCTGATGATCCTACTACTCACTGACTGGTCTGAACACAGTTCCTCACGCATGACCTCACCAAACTCAACCCTCTCGGCTGCAGAACAAAACCTGCAACTTCTATTCTTGCACGTACAACTCTTCCCAGTAGTGTCAGGATGAATTTTACCACTATGCTTCTTGCTATTATATCTATTGGAGGATTTTCTTGATTGTGTATGTGAATCAAGTACATCTGTACTTTTCTGTCCTGATGGAATCAATACCCGTTTTTGTTTTGCTTTCTGTAGATTCCTGAGGGTGTTTCTGAGTTGTTCCTGCAGAGCATCTAGGATAGATGAATCTTGAATGGCATAAGTCTCTTCAGTTAGTTCCTCAAGAAGTCTTCTGCATTGACTTGCTTGGTTTGAGCCATCACTATCCTTTGTCGATTGACATGAACCCATCTGACTCGCTTGGTTTGAGCCATCACTTTGCCTAGTTGATTGAACTGCATCTAGCGGACTACCACCTTGGTTTGCATCATTGCTACTGTCACTCAATCTAAGTACATCTATATGTACCATCTGTCTTCTACAATCACTTCCTTGATCTGTACCATCTTCAGACAAATGAAATGGTTCTATTTCCTTACTGCTCGATTGAATGGCTAGGTTTGTAGTATTGATATCCTCGACCAACTGAAGTGAATCTACACGACTCTCTTGGTGATTAATCTCACTTGGCTGAGTCAAAAGAAGGGAATCGTCCAGCTGTCTTCTGCACTGGCTGACCTGGATCATAGAATCAGTAGAATGAGTCAGCTGCTGCAAGATTTCCATCTTTCTCCTCTGGTGACTAGCTGCATTCGTACCATCAACAGCTGTATTTGATGGGTCAGAAACTACCACCTCTTGTCTGCACTCAGCAACTGTGGTCGAGGTATTGCTGGCCTCGGTAGACGGAGGGGACTGCTCAGCTTGGCTAAATGTTCTGTCTGGTTGCCTAAAATGTAATGAGAAAAAAAAAAAAAAAGTTTGGTAACTGGGAAAGAATCATATGCAATTGAAGGTGAAGTTCGCCCTGACGTTAGGTTCTTTTTAATGAAACCTAAAATTACAGCAAAAAAAATATAATAATTTAAGGCCATGGGCCCGTTTCATGAATTCACATGGTGCATTCGACTCAAAGGCCCGTATTCTGAAGTCAGGTTTAACTTAGACCATGGTCTAACTCAGTGCTAAAATTATGGGAAGCCAAAAATGTCAAAATTTTAATTAAGTTGTATGTTTCTTATGTTTGCTGTGCTCTTTCCTGATTCATCGATGGTGAAGACAATCATCTATTTATACTTCCTAGATAATTATGAATGATTTGAGAGCCAAATGAGCTGAAATATGATATCTCTACTTTTAGTGATTTATGTAACAATTGGCTATCCATACTTAAATCACAACTTTAAACCTGAGTTTAATTTAAACCTGACTTCAGAATACGGGCCAATGTCATCCTTAAAAGCTTTCATGAATCAGGCCCCTGGCTACTTTTAATATTAAGTGTCCGTACCTAAAGTGTGCTCCTGTAGTCTCAGAGCTCATCTGTTGTCTTACATCTTGCACAGCAAGCTCCTTATTTAGAACCTGTGTCTGTACATCACTTTGAATCCCTGATCCATCAGAACCTCCTCCACTCACACACGAACTGCTTTGTACGACCTTGTGTCCAAGGACAGGCACATAGTCTTCTGCAACAGCCTGCAAGAACATGTACATACAGAATTGGAAAAGGGTAATTAAATCCTTGTATAAGAAATAACCCGCTACCACCATCCAAACACACACTTTAAGGACAGATTGTGTGTGTGGGGAGAAAGAGTTCACAAATAAGATCTGTTAAACTAATTTCCAACCTAGGGCTTAAAGAGAAATTCCAGTAGTTGCAGTAAACACTGATTTCATGAGAAAGTCTGTAAAACCAGGCTTAATTGTCAGTATATCATCGAGGATCTAGATCTGGTACAGTTACATAAACTGAACTTTGTGAAATCTTGAAATCTACGCTGAAAAATGTTCAGACTGAACTTCCCCAACACAGATAAGCACACGTGGGACAGTGTATAATTATTGCTTTGAGCGTCGGGCCCGACGCTCTACCCGAATCCTGTGCTTATTTGCTGATTTCTCAGCAATTACACAATTTCTTCCAGAATCCTTTGGCACATGCGTTTTATTTATACAAACAGACACTTTGGTGGTCATTTCATTGGATTCTGTACGAACTCATTTTGATATCGTTACCAAAACTAGCATTTACCTTTAAGGATATGTCTCTCATGTACATAGTATTTTGTAACTCCCTGTACATATGCACAAATAAGTCCTTGTACAAGAAATACCCTTTTCCTCTTACTCCCACACACACCTATAGAGACAAGAACATAGTGTGGCAGAGGGGGTTTACAAAGAAGATCTGATAATTATTTCTACTAGTTGCATAACTATGAATTGATAATCCAAATAAACATGCTCCAAATCTAGCGTGAACAAAAGGAAACCTGTCAAAAAGAATCCCTTGCATATAACAACAATCACCAATCAGGCAGTTTAAAAATAAATTGGAAATCTTCTGGCTCAGTGGCTGTAGATTGATGATGCATGAAAATTATGAAAGAACATTTGAAAAATCTATCTTCTTTCTTTAATAAATTCTTTTTTTAGAGTTTTACAACCCTTTCATAAATTCAAATCAGAATAGCGCATACCCAGCAATACTAATTACATTCATGAATTCAGAAACAATCTAGATTATTCAATTATCCCGTTCATAAATTCAAGGATGAGATTAAGTGCAGCCGGAGTCCTCCGAATACAAGTTCACTCAAATAATCTGTATTCTTACGATCGTGAAAGTTTATCTGTGTTGGTTGAGAATAACAAAAAGGTTAACTTTTGACCGCAACACACAAATAAATTTTGAAGTTATTACCTCAAAAATTGTTGGCTATTGACTGCAGCCTTCCTCAGCGATGTGACGTGATTTGACCTTATTGATATAGTAATCAATGATGGGATCATAGACAATCTGAGCATCACATTGATATCAACAAGGTTTGAACAAGGAGCCACGGTAATCTGATGCGATCACTACGCAGGGTGCTACATAACTTTTTAGAAGCGCTTGCCCAGTCGGGCAAGTAAATTCTTAAATAGTTGTAATATACTTGCCCCAAAATCTATTTCACTTGCCCGAAAAAATCCTTGAAAAAAAAGTTTTATCTCTTCAAAAGAAAGTTTTACGGTTTTATAAGCCATTGACCTTTTTCTGTCTTTTGACATGAACTGATCTACCTTGCTATTGCATTTCTTTTTCCAAAGTGATTTTATCTTGCCTACCATGACCAAAATTAGGGTCAATATCATATCATATCGACCCTAATTTTGGTCATTCTACTGTGAGAATTTTGCTTTCTACCGTGTGTGAATTTCGCTTGCCCATTTTGGGCAAGTAGTTTTGGTCTTTACTTCAAAACACTTGTCCAACTCTAACTTCTACTTGCCCCCGGCAATCGGGCAAGTGCTACGTCACTAAAGTCAAATCGAGTCACATTGCTGAAGAAGGCAGTAGCCAAAAATTTCAAGGTAACTCTTCAAGATTTCTTTGTGTGTTGTGATCAAAAGTTTAACTTTTTATTAACTGTATTCTTCTACTCTTCAACCTCTCTTGAACAGAAATAAGCTTCATCCAATCCGCAACTGAATATGCAAAAGGCCTGGCTCCTTTTATATGTAGCTGGTTTCAAACAACTCATACATGTACTTGTAAACTCACACATTTGTGATCACTTGGTTCTGGAAATTTTATATAGATTCGTCTCTCTATTTTAACATCTGATTCTGTAGATAGGGATTTCCTGAGTCTTTCTGACATGGCTTTTCTTCTCCATACTGTATTGCTCTCAATCTAAACACAATAAAGCAAGAAATGAAGTTATATGCAATTCCGTGTTCCGATTCATTTGAATTATATTAAATTTGTGTCCCTAAAATGGTTATGATATAAAGGATATACAGACTGAAGCACCACCAAAACTTTCCTTGGGGGGTGCTTTGTGTATCATTTTTATTCTCTATAGGCAGCACCCCCAGGTATTCAGGAAGATGTGTAAAAATTGAAAAAAATGTAATGAAAATGACCTTCATTTCGTTTTTTTCTTCCAAATTTCTTGGTACCAATTTGACCTCAATTATGCACCTTCAGAGCACTTTTTTAAACCGAAGGCGAGGTTTATATGAAAAAAATAGTTTATTAAAGCAGAAAATAACTTTGATGATGACAAAACATAATCATATGGCTCGTGAGAAGACCCAAACAGAACTCACTTTATAATCTGGGAACTTCAAGATATCTCTAAAAGATATTTGTGCTGGACAGTCCACCTTCTTGCCAGATAACCGTTTTCTCCTTTTTTGATCATCTTCCTAGAAATTTGAAGAAAACAAAATTTAAAATCAATACACCACATGTAGAATTTATATTAAATAGAGCAGTGCTTTATGATAAAATATTCTCAATTGCTAGGCATGCATTTAGGCTTCAGTCACAACTTTCCAATCTACAGTTGGAAAGTGGCAAAGTGTAGATTGATGTCTTTCCAAAGGATGTGAAGCCCTGGCGGGGTTTGAACCCATGATCCTCTGATAACAAGAAGATAGTCCGAACCACTGCACCACAATGCACCCAAAAAAGTATGCAACTTAGGGCAAGAACGAGGGGAACACAAGTGAGTCAGTGAGTTAGGCTACTTATCGGTCGGTCGCCCCTCTGAGTTGTGACTGAAGCCTAAAGCCCGTCCTACACTATGAGATTCGTTGCGATCCAAATTTCAAATTTATTGTGATAACATTTGATATGGATATTCCAACTATTAAAATAATATGGATCAGAATTCAGAATAGTGGTAGGACTACTAAAATCGAAATTCAGTCCAGTTAATAGAGTCTCCCTGAATGAATAGAAACAAATTTAATTCCGAATCGTAATGACGTCATCATCGGCTGCGACTTGAAGCCATTTTGGTTTTTACTCAGACCATAGTGCTTGCACAAAGTAAAAATATGATTCGAGTTTTCCTAGCAATATGCAAAACTTGAAATGAAATAATTTTACTTCTTGGAAATTCTATATTTAATGCAAAATGTGATTTCTTGAAAAATCGTGTCGCACTGGATCGCGTAGTGTGAGACGGTGTCAGGTGTGACTCATTTCTTTCTTTGACAGATATCCCTCAGTTCTTTTGCTAGTTAACCTATTAGCATTTATGATTCCTTTATTGCAGGCACAACTTAGGAGCTACAGTTTGACTTGATATGCAAATTAACCTCTATAGAAACTGTGTGTTGGCTTGAGCGATTATGAATGGAAGTGTGTGAGCTGATGTGTGGAGTAAGAGATAGTGTGAAGGGTTGCTGTTCTTGTATAGCTTGGGCAAGCACTGTGCCTATTGACTTTTGGAGAGAGAGGACCTGTGTCTTCTTTATTGGCCTATTTTCACAAGTCAAGTTGTAAGTTGAATTATACCCTTACATTTCTTCCAATTTAATTGAATGATAGACAGGTTAGAGAGTTATAATACAAATGCTGTTTGAAATGTGTATTCTGAATATTGAAATCTTAATTCACTGGATTATTTTTATTTGTCCTTATTTGCAGTGGATAAAATATCTTGCTGTTTAAATGTATTATGAATAATCATTACTATGGTATGATAAGTAATATCCTGTTGTATTATGATGATTACTGAGATTTATAAAAGGAATGGTTACTGTTACACGCAAGCATTGGTTATGATTTACAGGTAGCTCTTATTACTGAGGATATTGTCTCGACTTCGGCCACGCCCTTTGGCCCGAATTCACAAAGGTGGTTTTGAAAACCCACGGTTGAGTCCATGGTTTATGCAGATTTCCTGTATAAATTACGCTTAATTTAGCGCGTATCGGGCACGTGTGTAAAAAAATGTCCAATGCTGATGCGCGCTTTTGTCACAGTGCGCAAGATTGACGCCTGTTACCATGGTTATCCACGCTATTTTATTCACGAGTCCACTGTTTTTATTCATGAGTCCACTCTTCAAACAGTGGACCCATGAATAAAATAGCGTGGATAACCATGGTAACAGGCGTAAAAAAATCTACAAGGCTGTATGGTAAAATTTTCCAAAATAATGAGATTTTATTTTATATGAATTAATTATGCTAATTTATGCATAAATCATACTTTTTGCTATAATTCACTAAATAAAGCTCCTAGAATGCTAATTTTTGGTAAAAATATTCTTTGTAGCATTCTTAACAACGGCAATTGAAAAAAACTTCGGTTTTCTTATGTATTTTATTGATTTATGAATTTCTTATGTATTTCTGTGTTTTTCAACCTTTTGTTTTTCTTTGTTTTTTTCACCAGATTTATTGCACAACCTTTTTTGTAGCATAATTATGCTAAAATCAATTGCTTTCAGCTGTTTAAAGTAAAAATAATCATATCTTTATGAATAAGATGAGAAAACTCAATTTGCATTGACTTTGTACACAAAATTACGTTTTGGAACAATTTTTGGTCTGACATGCACTTACAAAATGTTACGTAATTTCGGAACCGCCTACCCAGGCGTCATAAATTTGGTCTCAAAAGATGCGCGAGACTCAGAAGTATAAACTCTGCGAGTGGCGCAGTGAAAAAATTTCGCGCGGCGGAATGATCGCAGAAAATGTTGAGGGGGGGGGGTTGATTCAACCCCCCCCCCGGCCATTTTAGGGTTAAGGCAAGGTTTGAAGTACAGGTTTACGTATGGCTTAATGTGTGCATTGTCAGCGCGACCAATTGTCACCGTCTGAGCAAATGTCCCATGGAACCTCTCATTACAGCACATACAGATCAACAATTGTACCCCATGCTACATATATATGATTAGAAGAGATATCAGAAAAAACAAAACACACAAAATTTCATCATATCGGACAAGGAATAACAAATTACATTTTAAAGCTTTGCATTATTTTGGTGAAACCGTTTTACCAATGACTTCATAGACATGCAAATGAGCAACCTAATGTTTTATCCCCACTTAATTCTTTTGTATTTTATGAAATTATGAATTCAAATTTGTCATAAAAGAATGAAACAATAAAGCTGGATTAACTCCTGATTTTAGGTGTACGATACATGTAATCATTGCTGCAACCTATTTTGTGTATTACAAGAGAGACATCATAGTACGTATCACACTTACATGTATCAAAATATGAAATAATTATGATTTTATGTAATAAAGAAAAAGGGAAGTGGATACATGACATAATCAGCCCAAGAATTCAATAACCTAATTATTTAATATCAATATTAATTTTGATCAATTTTATTCAATTCATTTTAATCACATTCAGATTTTCATGTCCCCCCTCCCTTGGTTTGAATAAAAACAAAACTAACCTGTGCAAGAGATCTTTTCTTTCTAGCAACATGCCTGTCCCTTCCATACTGACAATCTAATGTCTTAATTCCAATCACAATGTATGGTACGTGATCAAATACAAGGTGACCTTGACGAAGTCTGGAGCCGTCTTCCCAGCATACCTTATGATGATCAATTTTTATATCTGAAAAAGCAATATATGTAGGTGTTATATACTGATTTGTTATTTTTAGATGAACAATTATGATATATCTGAAGATATCTATCTATCTTTTAGATATCTATATCTAAAGGAGAAAAATGGGAACATGCTATACAATGGACTTCTTTAAACAAGGCAGTGCCTGAGTGAAAAAAAGGAAAATCAGGCCGACTATTCCGAAAGTGCTTTCTCGTATTCAGTATTTGCTGAAGCTTTCTTCCCTAGCACACCTAAAATGCATTTACTGTTCTTCTTCTTCTTCTGGAAACAGTACAGTCCACCGTCTGGTGTATTGTCGTACTGGTGAAGTGCAGCGTGCAAGTGTACAGTGTATGTACATTATTCGATAAAAAATTGCTTACAGCGTGCAAATTGTTGTCAAATTTTCAATTGAAATAATGTTAGTAGACAAAGTGAAATTAGACCAACTGTGCAATGAGAATTAGACTACCGTAAGTGGCGTGCATATGAGACAAGACGTGTCACCATATGGCAATTATAAACCCAGATTGAAAGTAGACCAAATGGGTTTATCCCATGTTTAGACTTCATGAAATGTAGGGTCTTGTCACACCTGAATCTTGAATCACAATAAATGATGATTGCAATTTGCCTTTAGAATCATCAGACCTTTCACACAGAAAATTTGTACCGTAATTTGAGTGAACACTTCCGGAGTAAAATTTGAATTTGTGATTGTGATTAGCGTTCGTGATTCTAGTTTGGTTTCACACGTGGTAAAAATTTGTCATTGGCCTTACTTTTCACTGGAAACATCATTCAAATTACCGAACGATTTTTTCCCGTGTGAAGGGACGGGTAGACTAACTTCTCGTTAAACAAAGTGAATACAATCTGTTCATGCAACTTGGAATTCAAGTAGGATTTTATTCACTTACATAATTTATAAAACACAGCCTCAAAACCTCTGAATTCATGTACATGTATGTCAATTTAAGTGATAGACAAAAATATATATAGAATCCTTTCTTACCTTCTTTTCCATAGTCTTTGCTTTGTCTATATGTTGAAAATCGCACACCAAACTTTTGCTCGAATCGTCTGCGAAGAATCTCTGCACTCTCAATATCACGCACATAGCCAAATGGTGGAGGAAATTCAACGTCAAATTCATCTGACACTGAAACAGGACAGAAATATCAGAGAAAAAGTTGGTTTGCTTCAATGTTTCTCATTAATCTGATGAAAATCTTTGTCTGCATTACAATGAGATTCAATCTTCCACTCAAGTCATCAATCATGTTACATTGTAGCATTAAAAAAAAAAATGAAAATTCAGATGCAAGTATGATACTTGTCAGCTATTATTTCATTTTTTAACAACCAACTTTTCCTCCTTCATTTCTGTCCTTGGGTACTACAATTGTCAACTTTTTGGTACAGCCAATGTTGAATCTGAATAACATGAAGCAAAACTCAACTTGACACAACATGGATTTTTTTTCCAGCAAACCCATGAATGAATCATAAATTCGAAATACATGCGACTAAAGTAGGGTAAAATTAAAAGCGACAAGTTAATGATAAAATGGATGAAAAATGAGGTAATCATAGTTTTCAAAAGTGGGCATTTGGGAGTGGGCTGGCACTGGCATGAAAATCTAAAAATGTAGAGATAAAAAGATAGAGATATAGGGGAGAGAGGGGTAAAAAATGCCACTTTTTTAATTTTCCCAATTACATACATATATGTAAAGCAGTAAAAAAACATGATTAGATGTCTATTACTAGGTCTAGAGCAGACCAACATTATCCATTAGAAATTTTAGAACTATTCAGCCTAATTTGCATATTAATGAGCCATGAATGTTTTTGTCGCGTGGCCACCGAAATGGGGCAAATGAGGCCGCCTGAAACACTTATTTTATGTATTTAAAGTAAAAATAGTTTAGTTGGTTTGATACAATTAATAAACATAATGTACTTGTAATAATCGTTTAGTTATTTATCAAAAACACCCCCATTTGGATTAATCTATTGATCCTATCCAATATTACGGAACTTTTTTTCTCAGATTGTGTTTTCTACTGTCACAGTTATAAGCTGTTATGTTACAAGTACGCATTCAGAGTAGGAAGGCTTACAAATTGGAAAATTACATGTTTGCCCAAAAATTATTGTGGGAAAGGTTGATATCACAATGAAATATAGCATACATGAATGACACAATGTTCGCCACTAGCAATCGGCGATTTGGCATATTACATGACGTCATCCAGCTATGATCGCAAGCCAATTTATGAATGAAAATGTAGTAAGCATGCGCATTGCAAGTCTTCCAGTGCGCATGGCATCAAAACAAGTGTGAAGTTCTCTATCACCTCATACCAAAATCGACATAGAATTTCACTTTCGTATATTTTATTTGAATAATGAAAGGTGACATTTTTTTTCAGGGTCTAGCTACTGCATCCATCTTGGGAGCCTACTTGTAGAACCTGTTAGACAAGCATCAATAGAATTGAGGCGGCCCGGGTGCATGAATTCTTTTTTTTTCATTAATTTGGGAGTGTTATTGTTACCTCTTCCCCGGGGGGGGGGGGGGGGGGCACTCAGTATATCATGCATAATGGGTATGTGCCGCGGAGGGGACCCCCATTTTTACACTCAAATTTCCGTTCCGAGGCATAGCATTTTTGTCTTATTGAGAAAAAGAACAAAGAAAGTCGCTCCAAAGCATAGCAGTTTCTTCTTCTCGAGAAAAAAGAAGAGAAAAATCCGCTCCAGGGCTTCGCATATTTTCCGTTACGCCGTTCCGGTCGCAATTTTGGTGAAAAGCGGCCGCAGCTCACTGTCCGACCATCGCCTCTGCGCTAGCGCGCCCGTCAGTCGTGCCGCCGGGCTAGCTGCATGCACGTTCCATAGGGATGCATACGCACTCGCACGCAGGCGACCCGTTCCAAGGACCCCCGTTTTCACAAACATTAGTAGTTCCGAAGCACGTTCCGAGGACCCTCCTTTTTACAATAAGCCCGCTCCAACGCCCCCGTTTTTTGTCTCGCCCGCGGCACACCCCTACCACTTTTTTGGTCGAGTGCCCCCCCCCCCCCCCCCCGGGCCTCTTCCTTGAGAAAATCCTATTGGAGAATGGTGAGGTTCTGGGCATCTGGGTAACTCTTTACTAGGCACGGCCATAGGCACTAGACGCACACTCTCGGATGGGCACAAAATTTGTACGTGTATGCCAGTCGGTTCGCTTGTCAATGCGTTGATGCCGATATCGTGGCATATCGCTAACGTTAAAAGTCTCTGGCAGTGCGGAATAATACTCCATTTTCCCCTCTGTGATTGTACCCCTGTACAATATACATGTACGGCGGCATCGTAACCGGCTGGATTTTTATACCAAATTTAGCTTTGAAATCCAACGTAATCTGCTCAAAATGAGCTCGAATCTATCAATGATTCAGAGAATCAGAGAAACTAATATTACGTTTCGCCACATTTTTTTCACATTTTATGAATTTTGGGTTCGAATGGGATCAAATTTATGGATTGATTTCAAAGATTTGATGTGTGGCCATATTCAACCTTCGCAGGCATGCAGGGCATCACCAATGCATGCTGAAGCCATAGATATTGGCTTTCATGATGAAGTTCATGGATTTTCGTGGATTTTCGCTGGCCCGCGACGTTGTCAAAATATGTACCTTTTACGTTATGAGTCTTGTGATCGGTGCGAACTTGTAATGGGATGAGAGATGCCTGTGTGTGATGCCACGATGTTTTATCTAATTTCTAAGTTTGACGTTTCACATTGAAATTTTATTCATTTCTAAAACAATTTACTTTTCTAACAATTTTTTTAATTTAAGAGTTTTGTTAGATTGGATTTTTTTGTTTGCTTGAAGTTTGAACTTTTTCTTTTCTATCCTTCCTGCTTGCCTTTTTTGTTCCATCTATCTTTATTTCCAATCTTTCCTAGCTTTCTTTCCTGATCCTTTCCCTCCCTCTGTTCATTTTTCTTTATTTCCTTCTTTCTCATACTTTCTTTTTTTTAATTCCCTTTTTTTTTTATTTCCTTCGTTCTTTCTTTCTCTAAATGTTTCTTTGCCTCCTGCCTTCCTCTCCTTTTTTCATTCTTTCTCTCCTTCCATTATTTGTTTTCATTCTCTCCTCCCTCTCTTTCATCCTTTTTCTTTTCCCTTCCTTCCTTCCTATTTTCTTCTTTCTTTGTTTCTTTCCAAGAATGAATGAAACATTTTTCTTTCCTTCATTCTTTCTTTCTTCCTCCTTTTTTCTTACTTTCTTTTTTTCCCTTTTCTCTTTCACACATTCATTCATCTTCCCTTTCTTTATTCTTTTTAAAGAATGACGGAAACCTTTCTTATTCTTTCTTCAATCATCCTTCTTTTCTTAGTTTCTTACTTTTAGATCTATTTTTCCCCTTCATTTTTTTTTTCTTTCCTCTCAATTCATTTTTTTTCTCTCTTTTCTTTCTCTCCTTCATTCTTGCGACAAGACTTGTCTTAGACTTACACTTGTCTTCTTAGACTTAGTTCTATGACTTAGACTAGTCTTACTCTTAGTTGATTTTTTAAATTAAAATTAGACTAGTCACTAGGCCTACTTTAAATTAAGACCTGGCCTGGCTTGCGCTCGCGTCAATCCGCTCATGCACCGTGCTTTGTTGATTGTCCCATATTTCAATCCGGTCACCCTGGTCGCTGTAATTGGTAAGTGGAGCCGACGGAGTTCAGCGGAACAGCGGGTAGCTTGCTCCGGCGCCAGCGGCGAGTCCACTGCCGGCCGCGCCGGGGCGATGTGGTGTAGTAGTAGGTGCATCGTCACGACCACTGAGCCAGACGACCGCGTGAATGAACATGAGAAATCATGCGATAAAATACCGAATTTGGATAACAAAAACATACCTTTATTGTGTTGTATAGCTTCTAGATATGTTTCCGTGGCACCTAATCCATTTTGATCTGGAGAAGTCATTATCTCGCTGCCCTATCTGAGTTTCTTTTTGTTTGTTTGAATGATGATTTGGCTCCGTGACCGTACCGTGGTGTAGGCTAAGCTAGTATAATATGGAGTTAGTTAAGGACGTTCCACAGTTATATTTGTGCGCATTATGATCTGCGCATAGTTTACACTCTGCGCGCTGACGTCACAATGGATGAACAGGTGATTAATTAGTTGCGGGTATGAGCTGATTTTTCTCATCTTCTGCACTTTAACTGCAGATCCGATGCGTTATTTCATGAAGCTAAAAAATTGAATTGTTCCATGGACCATTCAAAAAAATATTCTCTACAATTTCAAAATACTTTACTCTGCAGTGCTGCCAAGAATCACGAATATTACCCCGAGTTTGAATAAATGGTAGAGTGGTTTTGATTTTTTCTTCACATAGATACTAAGCATTCGGCCCATTTTTGGTATTTTAAAAAGTACATTTGCTCTAATAAAAATGCTGATAGTTTAAAAACAAGCACATGAACCCCTATTTTTTAATGTTTGTACCTCTTAGGTATACCTTCCTCTACAACTCTGCAAATTTCGGTGAAAATGACATGGATTTTGAATAAAGTGCAGCATTTATTGTACGTTTGTAGTTTGTTACTGAAATTTTACATTTTTTAGATTGGGATTTTGTTATCTTTTACGCCATTTTTAAGAACTGACAGTGCTGTTAAACTTAAAATTGCAAACAAATAGCACTATTAATAGATTCTCCATTCTAACGATACAATTATTAACTCTCTTGCGAAATTTGATGACTTTTTCATGTATTTTGACTGAGTAATGGAGGTTTAAACTCATTGTAGTAATCTTGGGCGGTCTAAAAATGCCAAATTCTTTTGAATGCGCAATTCTTAAGAACATCAATTTGGGTGAACTTTGAAGCTCTATAGCAAAAAATCAAGCACATGGACCTATGTTAATTTTTGCATATTTCGAATATTAAGGTTCTAAAGTATCTATGTGCAAAGTTTGGTGAAAATGACATGGATTTCACTTTAACTGTGGAACGTCCTTAAGTTAAGTTATTTACGAGTAGAGAAGAATTATGGCAAACTTATTAAATCCAAATTTATAAATATAATATTGCATGAGCCTGATCCGTAGTTTGAGGCGGGACAATTTATTTCATAATCAGACATATTAATTAAATATTTATTCCATAGTGTATCTTTGATTACTGACTACATCTTTATAGATATATATTCTACTTACTCATTTTGTCATATGTAAATATTTCCATTATATTCACTTACTGCTTATTAAACCACTTGTTTTAGGTATTCATTGTTTGTTCCTAGTTATTAGTATGATTTGTTTTTCTCATTTCCGACTGTTTATACTTTATTTGTTCTTTGTTTATTCCAGTATTATCTTTGTATGTTTGTCTTGATGTATATTACATGTATGTTATTTGATGATATGGACCTCTGCATATATATGCAGCTGTGTCTGGATTGAATTGAATTGTAGGACGAATATTCGACCTCTCATTTGGCGCTTCATAGTACAGTATAGTAGACTTGTTAAGAGGTTGAACGCTGCATTTTTTAATTTTAGTACAAAATATGTCCCACTTGGCACAAATGTTCCTTGAGTCAAAAGAAAAAGATTCATCCAAAGAGACACGCTGTCTCTATGCAAATAAGTAAGTAATTTGCATAAATTTGCATATTATGTCGATATAGTGAAATCAAGCTTAAATTTGCATATTATGTCGATATAGTGAAATCAAGCTTAGTATTTAAGAATATATATTTAACCAGAACTGCTCTAAAATTGGAAACAAAGACTTTGGTTGAAGTAAGAAAGGGAAGAAAATTGTCATGAAATTATTGGGATATCCTTATTTACTATTACCTAATTTACATAAATTATGCAAATTATAATTTAAAACAAAGTATATTTTCATGAATCCTGAACTGTTTTATAAATAACAGCAATTAATGCACAATGTCAACATTCTACACGTACGAAAGAGAATATAATTTTATTAGCGAAAACATATAGCCTATGCTTCATGAGTCATGACAGTATTAGTATCTTAATTTGCTTAGAAACAGGGCAAATAATGCTTAATGTCAAAATGTATTACGTAATATTGCGCTAAAACGTTACCAAAACAAACCTCTATGTCGCAGTCACACTCACGAATCCGACAATAAAGCGATCAATGGTATGTCATTCGAGATAACACAATCTCAACACAAAGACAATAGCTTCCATCGGCTTCTCGTATCGCTTAAATTGTTGGTGTGTCTGCCACACCGTAAGCTATGGGTATATACGAGCAAAATGCATTTCGGTATCGGTAAAACACCATTTGTTTTATGGCATCTCTTGGAAAATTGAGAGGAGATATTGCTATGCAGGTTACTATAATGAAGCTCTGGCACATAAAAAATATCAACACATGAATCATGACGAATGTACCCCCACCTCGCGATCAATCCATATTTTCACTTTATTAAAGGGTAATCCAGCCTTGGCCATAAAATGTTGTGTTGGGAAGGAGAAAAATAATTTAAACAGAATGGTGAAAGTTTGAAAGAAATCGGACAAGCAATGAGAAAGTTATAGCTGCTTTAAAATTGAGATCACTAATAGTATGTAGATTTCAAATTGGCAACTAGGTAAGTAAATTATGACAAGGGGCAAGGACAACTTTCCCATAGGCCATGTACTTTATTATCAGGGATTTGTGGTTTTCTCCTAAGTACCAATTCCCATGGGGCAGTAATCTAAATAAAACCCAGGTAGTATATTGTTTTATGTCTTCATGAATGAAAAATATAATTTGAAATAAAACTTTTGGGAAAAATGACATTTTAGCCATAATATGTATTGGAGTACATGAAAGAGTAGTCCTTGCCTTACATCACTATGACATCTCATATGCGGCCAATTTGAAGTCTCCATGAGTATAGTGATTACCAATATTTACAACTTTTAAGAATTCATAACTTTCTTGTTGTTTGTCCAATATTGTTCAAACTTTCACCTATCAACTTGTCTGATTTTTCTTTTTCATATAAAAACAAGTTTTTATTTGGGTTGGATTCCCCTTTAAAATATCTATCTTTTGGAGACCCCCAAAATGGCAAAACTGGATTCCCGCTACTTTACAAAGCCAGTTTGACTTGTATTATCGACATGGAAAAGACATAATTATGATACATCAGTCAACATGTTTCCCAAAGAAAGTTTTTCGTTTATTTAGGCCTACGCCCACGGGACCCCCGTCCCCCCTTTTACCCCCACCTCTCTCCGTATTTCAACACTATATAAAAATATCGTGTTTTTAAAGCCACCGGCAAGGCAAATAGTGTTTTTGGTAAAGCAACTTTTATATTTAGGGAACCTCTTTTATTTAGATGGGATATTACTCTGCAGTTTGTAAAGATGCTCTATCACAGTAAAGGCTATAACCCAACAGGAGCATGCCTATATGGTACCCTTTCCCTTTTTGATTTTATGTATTCGAAAATAATTAATTGTCTTTAGTACTCCCAAAAGATTACTTTTGTTTGTATTGATATCTTGGAATAGATTGAGGAGAAAATACTCTTAAGTGACATGTAGATGAGCTGTGGTACATTGAAGAACAGCCACATGTGAGCTCTAAACTACCCCAACCCCTTTATTGATTCCACTCTATGTTAAAATGAAATATTTTTAGTGCCCCATCGGAAGAAAGATGCATTTCTACTACACAGTAAAGCCGCTTTACATTCTCCTCTTGGAAAAACAGAGAAGGCTTTGTTTTATATCCCATGAAAATAAGTTAGTGTGCAAATTACGGGGGCCTGTCGAAGTTGCCCACCCCTTATTTTGTTTTGACAATGTATATTGAAAAAATCGTCTTAATGAAGCCCTCATCTGGAAAAGGGTAAGCAGCATCTATAACGATAGAGGAGGCCTTGGCACTGGAAGCAGGGGCTGAAGCCCCCAAGATTTTCGGGGGAGGGGTATTACGTGTATTATTCTCCATATAGACAGCACCCCCTGAAATTCCGGCGGATGTGACAAAACGAAAAACAAAAAGTTACCAAAATAACCTTCATTTTGCAGTGCAATCCCTTTTGTTTCTTTGCTTGTTAAATTTCTTGGGCCCAAAGTGACCCTCATTTTATAGTGAACCCTTTTCGCTTTTCAGCACCCGCCGCGGTAAAAATCGTTTACAGTGCCCTGGAGGAAGCATTGTCCTAGTGCACAGGTTATATAAATAAGAAATTCTGTCAAATTAAAGCCTACTTCTGAGGGAGCTAGCTCCCCATATTTCCATATTTTGACTATATTGAAATATTTCATGTTTTTGTAGCCCCAACTGTGGCAAAAAGGCGTCTTTAGTACCTATCAAAGCAAATTTTAGTTTTATGGAACCTCTGTTTAGTAGATAGAAGAGACGTTGCTCTGTCGATTTCATGTAGTTCATTAGATCCCATTCCATAAAGGAGCCTGCATGTCGAAAGTATCACGTCTCATTCCGCATTTGACTATTATGTTTGAAACTAGCGTCCTTTTGGAACTCTCAATTTTGACAAAACGTCATTTTTTCTACATCGAAAAGTCACTTCCATTTTTTTTATTGATTTCTTTAAAAAAACATAGAGGGGACACTCTGTCTGTCTGCAAGTTACAGGTAAAGAAAATCCGGCACATTGAAACATATCCAACATCGTGTGCCCGTCGAAGTACCCCCCCCCCCCACAATTCTACATATTATATTACATATTAGATAAACCATCCTGGAAAAGATCTATAGGAGGCATAATTCCACAAGTTGCATGTAGAAAATTCATGGTACAGAGCATACCTTCCTGGTTCCCCACTCCTTTCCATACTACACTTTTTAAACCCCCTTTGGGGGAAAAAAGACATTCCTCTTACTTGTTAATAGTTACCATGGCTGGCTAATGGATAGGCACCTTTTCCAATGGAATCTCTTCATATTTTGTATTACAATATTGATAGTGGAAAATGTACCAATACCCCGGGGGGCCACTTATATTGACGAGTGGATACCATGCGCGACCAAAAAAACACGTAAAAAGGATGTCTTTTTCAAGATAGGGCACGTTACGTACGTAACGCGATAAGGGTGTCAAAAACACAAAAATAATGAAAAAAGGGTATCTATTTCGCTAGGAAAGCTACGTGTTTAGGGTCAAATTTGCGGGGATGATGAAACAAAATTAAAATGTTGTATAAAGGATGTCCTTTTTGCCCCAACACTACGTGTTTAGAGTCCCGATTTGCGCAAGGTGAGGAAAGTAGGGCCGTATAAACCAAATGGTGTGTAAATTGGGTAAAACCGACGACCGACGGACACGTGACACAACAATGAAATATCGCTATATACTTTTTTAGGGGTTCATTTACTTGCCAAGAGTATAGTTTTGTTTCCAATACTTGTTAAGGGTAGGGTTTCAGACACCAATACTTGTTAAGGGGTGCACTTTCAGAACATGGAAAATACGTGTTTAGGGTGCTTTTCGAGACCCCGTGGTCGCGCATGGTATCCACTCGTCAATGGAAGTGCCCCCCCCCCGGGACCAATACCCATCTAAATTCAAGAATACATGTCTATGTTACGCACAATAATATATTTTGATGTGTGCCCGTGTACTAGAAATGCCATGGGGAATCCCTTTGGGAAAGGCTTTGATGTACCAAATGTTAACGTAACTAGTAGAGTATAGGGTCTTCTATTTCTTATCCAAGAGAACAATAAGTATTGAAGTGTTATACAGTGTAGCAGAATTTGCAGAAATGTAATTAATAAGATAATTAGTCGTGTATCTTCTTATAGGTTTCGATGGGGATAGGTTTTATTTTGTCAGGATTTATCTTCATTTAATCTTTATGCCTCCTGGACGTTAATGAAAAAAGAAGCTGATTTAATATTCAGCAAAAGCGCCCCTCCCAGAAGGAAAAACCAGTTCCACTGGACCAGTTAGACCAGTAGAATTTTAACTGGTAACTCTGGAAATTGGAATATCGGTTTACTGGTCTAACTGGTCATACTGGTCCAGTTAAAATTTTACTGGTCCAGTTAAAAATTAAACTGGTCTTGAATTACTGGAATTTTGTACTGGTCTTGTTTCTGGTGGTTGTTACTGGTCTCACTTGTCTTCAAACTGGTATCCAATTCAAGCTGGTCTTTACTGGTATTTTCTACTGGGCTGATTGGTCCTCGAACTGGTCCTCGTACTGGTCTTACTGGATCGATTTATTACATGCATTTGGTTTGTTATATACCATGGTCAGTGAAATGTGATGGAAAAGATGGTTAGTAAATTAATTTTTCTGCTGTTATTTTAAATGTGATATATGAAATTACACATTTTCATTGTGAATTAGTGCACACACTTATTTGGAAAGTTTTTAAACAACAATGAGTGCCATTGCAAGGATATTCCATTCTAAATCCTGATTTTTCTTTTTAAAATAGGAAATATGCAAATGAGGTAAACCACGTGATCAGCATCATCAGAATTACTGGTATTACTGGTCTTGACCAGTTCAATTTCAAACAATGAATTACTTTAGACCAGTTGACTATATCAGAGGAATATATCTTGCTTTGATGTTAATCATAATTAAAGGAAATAATTATTTTAATGATAATGTTAATACTTGATAATTATGATATTAATAATAATAATTACAATATCGATAACAATGATAACAGTAATAAGAATGATAACAACAATGATCATAATAATCATAATAATAATAATTATGATAATGAGAAGAAGAATTATGATAACAATGATAACGATAATAACTTTCTCTGAATTGCAAGATTGATTTTCCATAATTCGTCAAATGATCTGACTTAAAATAAAGTCATTATTTATTGGACAAGTAACACCAGTTTGATGAAAAACAATTTAACTGGTATTACTAATTTGCTTCAACTGGAATGCAATTGTTTGAACTGGTCTCCAGTTGATTTTTACTGGTCCAGTTAAAAATCAACTGGTCCAGTAAACATATACTGGAAACCAGTAAAAATCTACTGGAAACCATTATTTTATTGGACCAGAAACACCAGTTTGATGAAAAACAATTTAACTGGTATTACTTATTGCTTCAACTGGAATGCAATTGTTGGAACTGGTCTCCAGTTGATTTTTACTGGTCCAGTTAAAAATCAACTGGCCCAGTAAAAATATACTGGAAACCAGTAAAATTCTACTGGAAACCAGTAAAAATTCTTACTGGTCTTACTGGTTTTTCCTTCTGGGCTATTACAGAAGGGGCGATATCAACAGGACATTTTAAATAGACTAATAGAGTCGAAGGAGAATGATGGGGCTACTTTGACAATCAACGTAAATAGTAAAGGGTGTAGGCTTCAATGTACCAGGACGTCTTTGTCTTTTTTTTCGAAAGGAAATGAGAGCGATAATGTCGAATAAAAATTATATAACTCTTAATATTGAGAAAAGGGTGGGGAGTACCTTCGAGAGGCTCTCAATGGGGTTAGGCGTTAGTTACCAGAACGTCATTGCATGTAACATCCATAGCAATGTTTTATTTTTCTCCATAAATTGACAGAATAATGTTACATTGATAATAATAATATAAATACAAAGTAGGAACTAAGCATAAACATGAAAAGTGCAGAGTTCCTTAAATAACATCGTATGTAAGTAACCCGTTTGACTAAAACATGGCTCAAAATAAGCATTCACAGAAACCTTTTCTGTCTTTCTCTAATTTGTCCAAGAGCAGAAGAGGTTTCATAAATGTAAAATTTGTTTTGCTAAATGTGGCATCGCAGCGTTTAGGAAACCCTTAACATTTCAGACTGTGAACTCTTAACTGTGGGACCAACGTTTATAAATATAATCCCCATGTATAATGTTAGAAGAGAATCAATTTAGTCGATACAAGCAATTAAATAATACACAGTCTTGAACTATTAGGCCAAGAGCATTAGACCAAAATAGGCTTAAGAAAGGAAATTTCTGGTAACAAGCTGATTTTTTCAGGATAGGTCCAGGAATATGTCTAGAATAACATATTAAAAGTCCCCATGTATCCTCCGTGGGGGTTTTCCGTAATCCAAGATGGCGTCCAAAATGGCCGCTGATTCTTGAATTTCTTATAAATTTGCAATTAGATAACCCAAAACCAAAATTTAAATGGTTAGATATATGTTTTGAGACAAAAGGAACTCAATAAATACAAAGTAAAAGATTTTGGAACGTAAAACTGTAAATTAAACCGTATTACCCCTTCCTAAAATTCAAAATGGCGTCCAAAATGGCCGCCGATTCTTCAATTTCTTATAACTTTGCAATGAGATAACCCAAAACCAAAATTTAAATGTCTAGATATTTGTTTTGAGATACAAGGAATACAATGAAATGCTTATTCAAAGATTTTGAAACACACAAATACCAATAAAATAATTTAGGCTATTTCTGAAATCCAAAATGGCAAAAAAATTGCGGCCGATTCATGCATTTCTGATGACTTTGCAATCAGATAACGCCAAACCAACATTTAAATGTCTAGATAAATGTTTTGAGACATAAAGAATTATATCAAATACATAGTAAAATATTTTGGACCAAACAAATGACAATAAAACTGCTTTAGCCCTTCCCGAAATTCAAAATGACGTCCAAAATGGCCATCATTTCCAATTTTATCTCATATAGTAATTGTAAATATACTTGTTTGACTATAATTAAATTAGTGTGTTGACTAGACTAGAGACATAGAGAAATATACCTATATATACCAGTAATGAATTAATGTGTGATATCAACAAAAACAATCTGATACATTTGAAAGTCTGTCTTTTTGTCCTTAATCACTTATAATCTTATGGGAGAAAATTGTGTTATCAGCTCTGTGGATGAACAGAAATGGTGACACTTTGTACACAGGGTCCATTTTCTCTACCTCAAGCACATGAGATGGAAATTTGGTGCTAGTCTTCCTTCTCTTAACTACAGGATGCAGTTTATATCTACTATAAGGTAAGTTTCATTTCTATTTTCATTTGATTTGATTTGATTTAATGTTTTCTTCTGAATTTATACAATTCGAATGAGACATTATGTATTGATTAAATACATGTTTTTTTTTTTCATGAATCATAGAGAAATAAAATGGATTTAAAGAATATCATTTTTAAATGGAACATCAAATCATCACTTAGGGAGCACAACTCTCATTTTGGTACCCGCACTTCATGCTTGTCTTTAATATTAAACAATCCAAGTGCAAAAAATGTCACATAAGAGTAAATTTACATGGACATGATGTAGTAGCATATTGTTTCACCTGCAAACATTGTGATGATCAATTTATTTCATTCATGCAACACATTCAGGCTCCCCACATGTTTTGACAGCTCTTCGATTTATGTTCATGGTTTATATAAAAGTATGGCGGTACAGTAAAATACTAAATCATGTGATGTATGCCTTTCTCTTCCTTCATTTTATACATATATACACTATCCTTTCTTATTATGAAATGGGCCAAAAGCGTATAATCTTGGGCATTGAAACCAGCATTTCAATTACTGAATAAAGGTTATCTTAAAAGTTACTATTTATTTTGATAACTGGTTCCTTGGAAATCATAACGGGTATATATAAGCTACAAACCCAGTTCGAATATTTTCAAAACAAATTATATCCTTTCTGACGGACAGGAGATATTATATTCAAAGCATCAAAAAATAAAAGGCGATTGGAAGAGACTTCTTAACACCTTTTGACTGCAACAGAAGGTGACAAGTAAGGGCAATTAATTTTGTTTACGTTACTAACCCTATATTCCAAAGCAACTATGTGATTATTAAATTATTATTTCCTATTTCCCGAACAATATTTCACGAACAATTAAATCCACTGCTCATTTATTTTCATTACAGATAATGGATTCGCTTTGCATTATATGTAAAGAGACATCAGCTGATACAGTAGCAGTGGGGGAGAAGGGAAGAAGGACACTTGTGGCATCAAGTTTAGAACGCGGTGATGGCTTTCATGAGTTATTTGAGAATACAACACCTATTTGGATCCATGCTATTTCTCGCAAGATTTACACAAGGAAATCTTCCATAGTTTCTACAAAGAGAAAATCTTCATGTCTTGAAGAAGATGAAGATGTAACTCAACTTCGATCAAGTACTTCCAAAACATTTGACATAAAACGTGATTGTATGTTTTGTTCGGAGCCAATCACTCGGGACAGTAGACATCCTTTCCGCAGAAAATATTCAATAAGTAGTGTTGAGACCCTAGAGTTCCAGGAAACAGTACTGAACCATGCAAAGGAGCGAGGTGACAAGTGGGGTAATGATGTCTCTGATCGTGTACAACATGCGTATGATCTGATTGCAGCTGAAGCCAAGTATCATCGAGCATGTGCCCAATCTTTTCTCCACAAAAAGAATGAGGGAATATCAACTGAAACCATCCGAGAGAAAGCATTTCAGAAACTATGTAAGTTTCTAGATGATAGTGATGAATGCCAATACTCACTCCAAGAGCTTTCAGAATACATGGCCACATTTTTGGAAGGAAGTGTGGGTTACTCAATGAAGCATCTTAAGAACAAGCTCAAGGTACACTATGGTGATGATTTAGTCCTAACAAGCATCAAAGGAAAGTCCACTATTGTGAGTTTTCGTGACTCGGCACACAAAATTCTTCATGAAAAGTGGAACAGTGATAGAGTGTCAAACGCTGAGAGCCAAAGTGATCGTATGATAGATATGGCTGCTTCAATCATCCTCAATTATATCAGGCTGATCAGGTCTTCACCGAAAAATTTAGAGGGGGATCGTCCCCCCCCCACCTCAAATTTAGGGGGGGGGGGACACGTCCCCCCCTGCCCCCCCCCCCGCTTCCGCCGCCTATGGGTGTACACTCGTGAAGACTACTCAACATAAGATGAATCTGAAAATGGAGAAACATTAGTTCCAAGGTCCCTAAAACGTTTCATGCATAATGTAGTGGACAGCAAAGGCAAAAATCACAAGGTTACACAGAGGAAATGCACCACAATTACACATGCCATCATCTCTGCTAGCAGACCAAGGTCATTTTTGTCACCAATATTATTGGGAATAGCGGTGTATATACACCGAAAGTATGGCTCACGTGAACTGGTAGACATCTTGAGCAGTATGAGCTTTGCGGAAGACTACAGAGAAGTACATCGGTTTGAACAAGCCCTCCTGTTAAATGATGAACCATCCTATCACCTGGGCGCCTTTACCCATTTTTTTTTTGACAATGCTGACTTCAACGTTGCAACAGTTACTGGCCGCAACACTTTCCACAACATGGGAGGAATCGTGTATGTTACTCCACCTGGGAATGTGGATCCCTCATCCATTAAACGTACCGTGACATTGCAATCGGCTGACAAGGTTGGAGCATTTGGACACATTCCGATAAAGACATACAGCAAACCTGCTCTCCCTGGCTTACGGTCTGTTGTAATAGATCCACTCAAGAAATCTGACCAGCAGTGCCTGTCTCTCCAAACCGCAGACGCCTTAGACTCCCTTTGGGTTGCAGGGTATGTTATGGAGATAGACATGTGTCCTTCACGGAGTGGCTTCATGAAGGTGGCCATGCAGAGTGATCAGTACCAGATGACAAGAATTGAAACACTACCCTTCATTAATTTGGACCCCTCAAATCCAAGAGGCGCGATAGCTCAGTCGGTAGAGCGGGGCACTCGTATTCCGGTGACCCGGGTTCGATTCCCACTTGGTGCGCTAGTGCCCTTTGGTAAAGCATTAATCCTCAGTACCAGGTCCTTCGGAGGGGACCTTAAGCCGTCGGTCCTCTGGTTGCTTGCTTACAAGCATTCATGCTTTCTTAGCAATCAGGTAAAAAAAAAATCACCACCAATGAGTAAGTACCATCTACACGGCATTATGCTTTGCACGGTCACAATGTGAAAACCATGACTTGAGAATATGTGCAGTAACATTTGATCAGCCGTTGTACATCAAGGCAGCAGAAATTGTAGCTTCTTCGCAAAATCTTGACAAAGTGATTGTTCGTCTTGGTGTATTTCACCTCAACCTTGTCATATCTCGGCAGCATAGGGCATATCATGGATGGAAGTGGGCTAACAGAGTTGTGGCCATGCATTTTCCCGTTCGCTCCGTGCTCATATTCTCACTGCAGCAGCCCTCGTTGGCGTGTTAATGAGTACACCTGGCACCTTAGAGAGCCTAGACAAGGATCACCTAGCAAATCTTTATGGTGAACCAGGACAAGAAGGCAACAGATGTAGCCGAGGATGATTGTATTCTCCAGTTAAGTAATATCATTTCGCAAGTTCTTAACAAGGCAGCAGAAGAAACTAGGACAGGAAAGCTTTGGGTGCAGTATATGCGACAGGTGGTTCTTCTGCAACGTTTCATTCGAGCTGAAAGGACAGGGGACTGGGAGCTCCATCTAACATGTGTGAGGGAAATGATACCACATTTCCACGCATCAGGACATCTTCCCTATGCCAAATCTGCCAGGTTATATTTGCAACAGATGGAAGCCCTACAGCAAACCATGCCAAGAACTGAATACAAGCAATTCACAGAAAAGGGTTATTTCACCATCCGACGTACAGATTCATTCTGGGGTGGAAATGTCTCTGACCAGACCATTGAACAGTTCCTGATGCGGCAGCTGAAAACATCTGGAGGAATGACTCATGGACGTGGGATCACAGACAGTACACCAGCAAAACGGGTTCATGCACTTCCTCGCTGTGTTCCTATTTGTGATGAACTTGAACAGTTCACTGGAGTGCACACTGGTACATCGGAGCAACACAAAGACATACGGCAAAGTACCAGGTCAAGGGACAATAAAGATCGATGCATCTTTGTTGGATGGCTACAAGCGCATCCACCATTCGCTGGATATGAATCCGAAAGCTTGGTCTCCTTGTCCACTGGCATTGTCGCTGACTCATCTGTCAATTGCGATAAAGCTGTAGAAATTGGCCTAGTAGCAGCATCCAAAATGAATGGTGGAAACTTTGCAGATATCAAGCTGCATCGTAATGATAGGGTAAAGACCATTGGTTCCAAGAGTAAGAAAGTGAAAATCAGGGGCCAAAGCACAGAGGTCAACCCAACGCTACTATTCAATAGAATCACCTATGTCCTGAATAACAGTGCGGTAATGGAGACGTTCTTTGCCTATGAACTTTCTCCCCAGCCACCTTCCCTTTTCAAAGGTGGGGTGATGCGGAAGCCAACAAAAAGTTTTCTGGGTCTCCTGCTGAAGTCGTTCACCAAACAATCCAACCTGCCAGAAAATAGGCTCTTCGTTTTAGATGGTGGACACCTCCTCCAGTCAGTTGTTTGGCCACAACCTTCTACCTATGTTGATGTTGTTCAGTCATATATTGGCAAAAAGAAGCTGCTGAAAACTGCTTATCTAATAAAAGAGAGCCAATGGAGTAAATTAGAAAGTCAAAAAGGGGCCTAAGCTTTCGATCCTAGCAGAATCTTCGTCGGAGGCAAAATGACCTTATATATTGCATACATTCTGAAGCATTATGGAGCCAATTCGACAGTTATATTCGATGGATATGGAAGTGCAAACTCGACAAAGGTCGCTGAGCAGAGACGAAGAGCCCAGAGGTGTACCTCTGGTGACATCATATTTGAAGACAATATGCCAATCTCCACAACCTAAACAGCTTTCTTAGCCAACAGCAACAATAAGATGAGACTTATACAAAATCTACGTGACAGAATGCTAATGGCTGGTATACGCGTCAAGCAGGCAGAGGCAGATGCTGACACCATGATTGTCTCCACAGCACTAGCGGTAGCAGAGTCAGAACAGATGCCTGTTGTTGTAGTTGGCACGGACACAGATTTACTGGTCATGCTAGTTGCTCGGGCAACTTCTTGCACCGATATGTACATGCTATGCCGTAGTAATCTAGTCACGGTCTTTAGCATTCATGAAATTCAGCTTGCAATAGAGATCACTTGATGTTTCTTCACGCTGTAACAGGATGTGACACAGTTTCTGCAATCTATCGCCAAGGCAAGCGTAAAGCTTTCAATATGGTACACAAGAAGCGGGACTATGACTTGCTGGATACTTTCACAAAGAAGGGAAGCACCCATGACGAGGTAAAACGAGTTGGAGAGGCCTTCATTCTGAAGCTTTATGGAGCCAGCAGCTTTGAATCTCTTTATGGCTACCGTCATATTGCATACAAGAAGGCTATTGGCCGTAGTTCGCTGAGTTCATCTTTTCAGCTAGAAAGTTTGCCTCCAACTAGTGCTGCAGCAAGGCAACATTCATTCCGCACCTATCTCACAGTACAAGAATGGATGGGAAACTATTTACCTCCAACAGATTGGGGCTGGGATTTCAAGATGGAAGGCTTACACATGTAGAGACAGACACTGCTGTTGCACCTGATACTCTTCTCAACATGGTAGCATGTGGGTGCAAACCACCAGCGCATACATTCGTAATTCCGAAGCTTCGTTATTCCGAAGGTTCGGTTATTCCGAAGGTTCGTTATTCCGAAGGTTCGTATTTCCGAAGGTTCGTAATTCCGAAGGTTCGTTATTCCGAAAACGAAATGAGGTTCATAATTCTGAAGGTTCGTTAGTCCGAAAACGAAGTGAGGTTCGTAATTCCGAAGGTTCGTTAATCCGAAAAAGAAATGAGGTTCGTAATTCCGAAGGTTCGTTAGTCCGAAAACTAAATGATTAACTAACCTTATTTCGTTTTCGGACTAACGAACCTTCGGAACAACGAACCTTATTTCGTTTTCGGATTAACGAACCTTCGGAACATCGAACCTTATTTCGTTTTCGGATTAACGAACCTTCGGAACATCGAACCTTATTTCGTTTTCGGATTATCGAACCTTCGGAATAACGCCACAAATGTTCGGATTAACGAACCCTTTTACATTTTCGGATTAACGAACATCGAGGTATAGGCAATTTGCGTGTTTCGGAATTACGAACCTCCGGAATAAAGAACCTTCGGAATTACGAACCTTCAGAATTACGAAGTGTAACCCAAACCAGATGGTTGCAGAAGCATGACATGTAGCTGCAAGAAACTTGGACTCTTTTGTACCTCGATGTGCAGTAAATGCAGTGGCCTCAATTGCAACAATACAGCACCGACAGTAATATTAACCGATGATGATGATGATGTTACACCAACTTCAGCGGACTTAAACACTGAAGAGACAGCATCGACAATGAAGATGATGACTGATGTAACTGAGAATTATACTATATGCATAGTTTTTGCACCTTTAAGGTAAAGACAATGTGGTCTATCATTTCTTCGCCCCCACCCCATGGGCTATGAATATATTAGGCTACACAGCGCGTCCCAGATGAAAAAAAAAACCCGTAATTCAGTGAAAGTTTTTGCAGTTAACATCATTAATTTACTTCATGAGATGCATATCAATGAAAATTTGTTTGGCTTTCACCATTGTCATTCAGAAAACAAAGTGCATAACTTGAAATTGAACATTATTTTTTTCTTCTTTCATAATGAGACCTTATGCATAACAAAATTATGATTAGCGCATGGGCGAGAAAAAGTTGAAAACATGCTTAATTTCTATCTATTCGATGGATTGTTAAAAAAATAATGCATTTCTCAGCAAGGCAGCAGATTATAGGCTAACGGTGTTTGCTGTTTGGGCCGGGGAAGGAAAGTCCTTTGTGGTTTTCTGATTGAATGCTAATATCGTGACGCTATGCCCATGAGAATTCCGCATACATTCGTAATTCCGAAGCTTCGTTATTCCGAAGGTTCGGATATTCCGAAGGTTCGTTATTCCGAAGGTTCGTATTTCCGAAGGTTCGTAATTCCGAAGATTCGGTAGTCCGAAAACGAATTGAGGTTCGTAATTCCGAAGGTTCGTTAGTCCGAAAACAAAGTGAGGTTCGAAATTCCGAAGGTTCGTTAATCCGAAAACGAAATGAGGTTCGTAATTCCGAAGGTTCGTTAGTCCGAAAACGAAATGATTAACAAACCTGATTTCGTTTTCGGACTAACGAACCTTCGGAACAACGAACCTTATTTCGTTTTCGGATTAATGAACCTTCGGAACAACGAACCTTATTTCGTTTTCGGATTATCGAACCTTCGGAACATCGAACCTTATTTCGTTTTCGGACTACCGAATCTTCGGAATTACGAACCTAGGCCAGGCAGAACCGACCAGGTCAATTCAAGGCAGCGTATAATGAATAAGGCATGAATGCCAGGTAGCAAGTCATTGGATGATTTCAAGTACGGTGTACGGTGTTGAGAGCGCGAAAGGGCTGCTGAACTGAGCTCCAACACCAAGAGTAATATTATTTTTCATTGAAATGTATTAAAACTCTAATGATTTGCTCTCATCTTAAATGTAAAAGATAATTTTACGGAGATGGTTCGTCGTGTTCGCCCCCTGTTTGTGAGGCCTACAGTTCATCAACACCAACACCGAACTTTAAATCACGATTCTCCCAATCCCTGGGGGTCGGTGTTGCTGAATGGGGAAATTGCACGTAGATCATCAACACCATGCACCATGCAGCCGCAGTGCAGTGTTGGGTTCAACAGATGACAATCAACACCAGCCTTCGATCAACACAAACTGCCGGAAATACACCATATTTTCCGAGGTCGATCTCAACACCAGCATGATTCAAGTACGGTGTTGTCACAACACCAACACCACATTTGAACACTGTACTTGAAATTATTGAAATCACCCAATGACTGTTGCCTTGCCCTTGGTATCGCATACTCGTTCCCACTCACACGTATTGCGAGGTTAGTTAGTATGTTATACTGTGCAGTGACTGGTGTTAAGTACTTACACGAAAATACTAGCGTCGGACTGTACGCGCACAGAAGCTGACTCCGGGATCTTTCGGAGGGAATCAACGGTTGCAGTTACCGATTATCTGCAAGTGCAAAGAAAATTCCACTGTAGATTGTAGGTCCTAAATATGCAGCTTATAAGTACTGTTCCAGATCACTAGATATTCTGGAATTTAATTGTCTATATCCAGTCCAAATTCTGCCAGATTCTTCAAGTTCAAAATTGAAGAAAGTAGACTACACACAAGAATGAGTCCGACGTCGCGACTAATTCTGCGCATCAGAATAGTATGGTATCTTTAAATAGGCACATTTGATGCTTGTATTTCCTTCTTCAATTTCTTCTAGTTTTGTGACGGTAGGCCTATATATATCTCGTACTTACTGTGAGAGGCATAGCCAGCTTCAAAGGACGAGGGTGTTTCTGGAAATTCTGGTCTTGAACTACATTTGTTTTCTTGTTTTTCTCCTTCATTTTCTATATTAATCGACACATTTGCATCCCCCGATGCATGCAGCCTCTCTATTCTACCCCAACTTTATTTTTGTTTTCCCCTTAGTTTTAGTTCCTCTTTCCCTTCCCATTATTTTCCTTCTCTCTCGATTTCTTTTCCCATTATTGCTGGGGGATACCATGGGTGACATGGATAGACAAGCAAACTTACTTGATCGACTCCCCCCTTGGAAATTATGCGAGTAGTAGTCGTCTGTATATCAATTCTCCAATAAACCAGTTTCTAACGTTCTCAACACTGTATATTATGCCGGGATATTATGTTGTCTGTCAAACAAATATCCAACAAACTATAGTTTCCAACGTTGTGTCATTGTTAACTGTCACCAACTCTCCAATAAACTATTCCAATTACGCTGTCCACGTTGTGCCATTGTCCGTTGTTCAACAACTCTCCATCAAACTAGTTTCCGACTTTGTCAACGTTGTGCCATTGTCGACTGTCCAACAAATCTCCAAGAAAATAGTTTCCAACGTTGTTCCGTTGT
The DNA here is from genome assembly GCF_037042905.1 of Lytechinus pictus. Classification (NCBI taxonomy): domain Eukaryota; kingdom Metazoa; phylum Echinodermata; class Echinoidea; order Temnopleuroida; family Toxopneustidae; genus Lytechinus; species Lytechinus pictus. Next base: position 863,610 of record NW_026974141.1, read on the forward strand.
CGGTTGTTCAGCAACTCTCCATCGAACTAGTTTCTGACGTAGTCATTGCAACGCTACAGGTGCCTTTGTTGGCTGTTCAACAACTATCCAATCAAACACGTTACCAACGTTGTGACGTTGTTGGCTGTCCAACAAATCTCCAACACACTAGTTTCCAATGTTGTGCCATTGTCTGTGGTTCAACAACTTTCCAACGTTGCCATCGTTGTGTCATCGTCGACTATCCTACTGATCTCCAACCTACCAGGTTTCAACGTTGTGCCAGTGTCAGTTGTTCAACAACTTTCCATCTAACTAGTTTCCAGCTTTATCAACGTTGTGTCATTGTCTACTATCTAACTTATCTCCAATCTACCAGTTTCCAACGTTGTGCAATCGTCGACTATCCAACAAATCTCCATCGAACTAGTTTCTAGCTTTGACAAAGTTGTGCCATAGTTGGTTGTTCAACAACTTTCCATCGAACTAGTTTCCAACGTTGCCAACCTCAGCCACACAACTTGGGGTGACAGAGCCTTCTACATCTCTGGACCAAAGCTGTGGAATATCCTTCCCAATTCATCAGGAGAGCAGAGACCCAATCAACTTTTGAGTCTTACCTGAAGACTTTTCTGTTCCCCACTCCAACATTATTGCAAGAATAACTCAATTGTAGCATTACTAGGACAGTACTTGAACTGAATGATGATCCTAAGCACTGTTTGAAGACATTGAAATTTGTGAGATGTTTCCTATTTTTGAGCAAGCGCCATGAGCGCCCAGCTGAGGTGGATACCGGCGCTATACAAGAACCCATCATCATCATCAAACTAGTTTCCAACTTTGTCAACGTTGTCTCATTGTCGGTTGATCAACAACTTTCCATCGAACTGGTTTCCAACGTTGCCAACGTTGTGTAATTGTTGGCTGTTCAGCAACTATCCAATTAAACATGTTTCCATCGTTTTGCCATTGTCGACTTTCCAACAACTCTCCAACTAACAAGTTTCCAACGTTTCCAACGTTGTGCCATTGTCGACCGTCCAACAAATCTCCAACAAACTAGTTTCCAACTTTGTCAACGTTGTGCCATTGTCGGTTGTTCAACAACTTTCCAATCAAACGTGTTTCCAACGTTGTGACATTGTCGACTGTCCAACAACTCTCCAACTAACAAGTTTCCAACGTTGCCAACGTCGTGTCATTGTTGATTGTCCATCATCTTTCCATCAAACTAGTTTCCAACGTCGATTCAACGTTAATCCATCAAGTTTATCCAACGTCCAACGACTTTCAAGTTTCCAACGTAGAGCCAACGTTGGCTTGTTACCTGGGATGCTTATTATTGTTTGTTTATATTTTTATACTACAGATTGAACATGCTCGATGGTATGCTAGATGGTTTGCTAGTTGGTATGCTAGATCGTATGCTTGATGGTATACTTGATGCATCGTATGATAACTGGAAATTCTGCGTCACCGAGTCCTTTGTTTGAGTACTGTCTACTGTCAAGTCACTAGTAGTTATACGTCACATAAAGTTCAATAACATTGTTCAATAACAGTGTTCAAGAACAGTCGTCACCGTCAGTCGCCATGAGTGGATCATCTGAAAGTATCAAGCCCGAGGACTCAGCCAGCCAAGGTGGGAAGAGCTCAACAGCGTCATTGAGGATAAAGACGAAGGCCAAGAAGGCAGCCCTGGCAGCAGTGCTAGCATCCTTGAAGGAACAGCATGAGTTAGAGCTTCAAGAATTTCATCTACAGCAAAAGAAGGCACAGTTTATGTTAGAAACTAAGCTCAAATTTGCAGCAGCAGAAGAGGCTGTATATGAACAATTTGATCAGCATCCCAGTCAACTCGACATTAAGATAGAACCCACAAGTGAATCTTGTTTGTCCGTCGATGCGACGAGGACCATCTAATCATCCTGGGTTTAATCATTAGCTTGATGGGTCCGCAGATGGCTAGTCAGGCCAATCTGTGCCCTAAATAGTATCTGGCAGTGTGGACAGGGAATATTGGCTGCTGCTACAGGGTTGGCAGTCCTTGCCTTCCTGGCGTGCCTGCGGGCTACGGCCACTACGGTCCTATTGGCCTCACATGCTTCAGCACCCTTATGTACAGCTGTTCGCCATGCTCCACTGTCTTGGGCTTTCTGTTCCCATGTGTCATGGTTGATGTTAAAAGACTTAAGTGATTCTTTTAGTGTGTCTTTAAAGCGCTTCTTTGGGCCTCCATGAGAGCGTCTTCCTTCCTGGAGCTCGCCAAACAGAGGTTTCTTTGGAAGACGTTCGTCCGGCATGCGAGCTACATGTCCTGCCCACCGGAGCTGAGACTGATCAGGACGGTGTAAATGCTGGGTAGGTTTGCACGAGTGAGGACCTGTGTCTGGTATCCTGTATTGCCACTTGATGCCAAGAAGTTTTCTCAGACAGGTGGTGTGGAAATGGTTCAACTTCCTGGCATGGCGCCGATATACTGTCCATGTTTCACAGCCGTACAGCAATGCGGTGAGAACCATGGCCCTGTACACATTGATCTTGTATAGTCTCCCGAAGGCAGCGCTTGCCTAAGCAAGTCTGGCATTGACTTCATCGTTAATGACAACGTTTCTTGAGAGTGTGCTGCCGAGGTATGTGAACTTGTCCACCACATTTAGACGTTGTCCGCTTATTGTGATGTAGGTTCAACGTAAGGCTTTCCTGAAGCTGGTTGATGTAATACTTCAGTCTTCTTTGGGCTGATGGTAAGGCCGAAGTTGTTGCAGGTCTCAGAGAACTTGTCAACACTATGCTGCATGTCAACCTCTGTGGAAGCATTGAGGGCACAATCATCAGCAAACAGGAAGTCATTGATAGTGTCAGTTGAGACTTTGGTTTTTGCTTTAAGCCTCCTATAAAGGTTGAAGACAGAGCCATCAGTCCTGTACCTGATGCCAATGCCCATGTTTGTATTGCTGAAGGCATCAGTCAGCATGGCTGAGAACATGAGACTGAACAAGGTGGGAGCAAGGACACAGCCTTGTTTCACTCCGTTGGAGACATGGAATGAGTCAGTGGTCTCACCGTTGTCCTGAACTCTTGCCAGCATGCCATCATGAACTTTCTGGGGCAACCATACTTTGCCATGATTCTCCAAAGACCCTCTCTGCTAACAGTGTCGAAAGCCTTGGTAAGATCGACGTAGGTGGAGTAGAGGTCAGCATTTTGTTCCTGACACTTCTCTTGTAGCTGTCTAGCAGCAAACACGTGCTTTTCGGAAGCCACACTGGCTTTCAGGTAGGAGGCCTTGCTCAAGGTGTACGGTGAGGCGATGGAGTAGGACTCTAGCAAGGATCTTGCCTGCGATGGACAACAGAGATATTCCACGATGATTGTCACAAGCTTGGCGATTTCCTTTGCGTTTGTATAAATGTATGATGGAGGCATCTTTGAAGTCCTGGGGCACTGTCTCATGTTGCCAAATTTGTTGAAACAACTGGTGGAGTTTCTTAGACAGGGCCATACCACTTTTGTAGATTTCAGCTGGAATGGAGTCCAAACCAGGAGCTTTGCCACTAGATAATGAATGGATTGCTTTCCGAGTCTCCTCCAAGGTTGGTATGGCATCCATTGTCTCATCGACCGGGACCTGAGGCAGCCTGTCAATGGCCTCATTTTTTTACGACTGAAGGCATGTTCAGTACACCGTTGAAGTGCTCTGCCCATCTTTCTAGAGTTTTCTCTTTGTCTGTGATTATAGTAGACCCATCAGCACTGAGGAGGGGGGGACAGTGAGCCTGTGGTAGAGGGACCATAGACTTCCTTCAGGCCATCATAGAACTTGGTCAACAGCAGCAGCCCGTTCAGCCACAGATTCAGGCCAGTGAGCATGACAACAATGTACAGCAGGAGAATTTGGAAGACACAATGCCATACCCGCAGCACAAGCAAGATTTGTATCAGTATCAGAAAATACAGCATCGTTTGTTGGAAGCAATAAGCCTGTCAAATGTGGAAATCATGAAGTTTAACGGTAACCCTTTACACTATCATGAGTTCATGGCATGTTTTGATAATTTGATAGGCTCGTCTACACTAGACACAGGGACAAAGCCCATGAAGCTGTATCAGTGCTGTGAAGGTGATGTCAAGAACATCATACAGTGTTGTATGGTAATGGATCCAGTGCTAGGATATCAACGCGACAGAGAATTACCTAGAGAACGCTTTGGCAGTAGATTTAAGATAGGAGAAGCATGGATCGAACAGATAACTACTGGTTCAGCACTTCATGCAAATGATAGAACTGGACTACGCAAGTTTGCTGACGAATTACAGGTATGTCTTGAGACTCTTAAGGCATTGAATCTAACAAAGGAAATCAGCAGGAACAGAGAGCTGGTCAAACTGGCAGAAAGACTCCCATTTCATCTCAAAGCTAGATGGTTGAAAGTAGTGAGAGACATTAGATAAAGAGGTCGCTCACCAGATATCACTGACATGGTGAAGTTTGTATCTGATTTCGCCGAAGAAGTTAACGATCCAGTCTTCGGTGAGCGTACTGCGACTTCTCCAAGATCAGCATCTAAACCAAGCTTCAACAAGCAATATTCCAAGTGCATCTACTCTACAGCAGTCACTGATAATTCAAGCTTTCCTAAGCCCAAGAACTGCTTCAAGGGTCATCAAGAGTATACCTTGTTTAGTTGTGACAGCTTTAATTCCATGACACCTGATGAGAGATTTAAATTTGCACAAGAGAATAGACTCTGTTTCAATTGCTTGCAACAAGGTCATACCAGCAGAATTTGTAAGTTGAACAGAACATGCTCAGTTCCAGGATGTCAGAGAAAACATACAAAGTTCCTCCACGTAATTCGGGAAAGCTCATCACCTGTAAGAGGTACTCCACATCAAGAGATAGAGAATCAGCCTCAACCAAATAAACATTTGAGATCATCTTCCACTCAAACGCCATTTGATGAAATCCAAACAGCTCAGAATAGCTTCATTGATAAATCGGTCACAGGGGCCGGTAGGTGTGTACTTCCCATCGTTCCAGTTAGGGTAAGGGCTCACAACGAGAGCAAGTCTGTTGAAACTTATGCTCTCCTAGACACTGGCTATACCAGCACATTTTGTACAGCAGCCCTATCTAGACAACTTAATGCAGTGGAAAGGAAGCAAAGTCTAAATCTATCAACACTTGGAAGATCTAACAGCACAGTAGATACATCAGTTGTTAGCCTCATAGTAGACACAGGCAAAGATACAGAGATAGTGAAGTTACCACGTGTTTATACGAGAGTCAATCAACGTCAAAGAATCTCACATCGCCAAGGTGGATGACATCAGAGGATGGAACCACCTAGAAGGAATCAACATTCCTATCGTCACACAACATGAAGTTGGACTTTTGATCGGGCAAGATGTGCCTGAAGCATTGATACCTATAGAAATGAGAGCATCCGAGGATGGACCTTATGCTGTAAGAACCAAATTAGGATGGGCAGTAAGTGGTCCTGTCCAGCCCAAGATGCCAGAAGACATACACACAGCTACTACAAGCTTTGTTGGTAGCGACATCAAACTGGAGGATGACAGACTTCAGAGATTCAGGAAGAATGAAAGCTCAGAAGTTCTTCAGAAGGACAATGTTTCGTCCGTCAATGTTAGTAATGCATCAGCTTTCCGGGAGAGTAGTGGTGAAAAGGATGGAGTTCACAACATATCGCCAACGGCATTTGAGAAGAAAACGCCAAAACCACCAGACGACATTTTGACTGCAGAACAGCATTTGCAGTCATCACCCAAGAGATTACTGATAGATGATACACTTCAGAAGAAACACCAAGTGGACGTAGAACATATGCTAAGTAACGAATCTGTAATGAAAGTTAATAAGACAGAACAATTAGAAGATATAACCTCATTGTACTTACCTCACCATTTAGTCATAAGTCCACAAGTTATTAGTGATTGTGTGGCAAAGCATAATGAAGAAGCATTACCTGACAAGGTTCCACAGGGGCCGGACCTGGCTAATCTGCCCAGAGTGTCACCTGGTTAACCTTTATTTGGCTACATGGATTTTGGAGTTGATAGTTTCACACCGTACATTGTAAAACAAAGTAATTCAGAAAAGGGATACGGTTGAAAATTCTGTACATGCTTGGTCATTAAAATTATCTGATACATATGTATTTTGTTAGAGAAAATATTTGAATTTAAGGCACTACAAAGATATATTTCTCATTGTGGTGAAAGTGTAAAAAGGTAGTAGTGAGATCCAAAAAAGACCAGTACACAAATTGTATATTTGGAAATAGCAGAAAGTTTAAATCAGTGAGCGAGTTAAAATGGCAGTGTCTAAACTCCTACCTCCCTGGCCTAAGTGCACTTAACAAGCAATTTGTGCGGAATATAGATCTGATAAATGGATTAGAAGTAAATTCTTATCTGAGATTTATCTGTCAAATCTGTTTAAGAATTTCTTAATACTGATTTTGCTCTTATTGAACAAAGCAAGAAAATTAGTGTAGTACCAAGTCGATTGAATATTGATAATTTGATAGCACAGCAAAAGCAGGAATTGCTAATCAAGGAAAAGGAATTTGCATCAGTTATCAAGAATTGTGTTAAAATGCACAAAGGAATGTTTAAGAATGTGAAAGCAATCATTCTCATTGTTTCGCGATAAATGACTGTTAGCGAGGAAGACATTTTCAAGCAATTTATCACAACGACATTCAGCCAAGCAGCAATGAGTGAGGCATCATCGTTAGAACTGTTTAAGTCTCTCCTTAAAACCCACCTCTTTTAATAAGTTTCACTTGCCTATTTTTCGCTTCTTTTGTTCTGTATGAAATTATCCCCCTTAGTTAATTGGCATTATCATATTGTGTTCAGATTTTTAAGTCGGATTGTAAGCTTAGTTATTAGGATTATTTAGATTTACATACATGATTATCGACCCGTTATATTTAAGTTGTGTATTCACCGATTATCTCTTTATTTGTACGTATAATTAAGTTTTCGTAATTTTGTTTTCACTTTCAGTTCCTTTGTTGTTCTTTTTCTGAGATATCTTGTATTTTCACCCTTCTTTCTTAGCGCTTTGAAACTTTTGTATAAAGCGCTTTATAAATTTTGTATATTATTATTATTATTATAATTCTTGAAGAATCGAAAGTTTCGAAAAATTCAAGACTTGAAACAAGGCTATCATGAATCATGACTTACAACATGAACAGTTTGAAATTGACAACATGAAGAACTTTGAATTTCAAGACGATGGACATAATAAGTTCCGAAATTCATTAAAATGTTTATTAAATTGTAGATTGAAGAATGACTATATAAAAAGGACATTTCAACTTGATAAGAGACTAGTTAAACTAGTATTTATATATCTAATCCTCATGATGTATTTTTGTGTATTTTGTTATCTAAAAAGCATATTGATGATCACAGTTGATAAATTATGTTATTCAAACAAGACTGTATTTCTTACAAATGTGTCAGATTGATACAAAGAGTTTGATATTGTTATTGCCAATTAAGAGAAGACAAAACCAGGTTCAGTTTAGCACCAACTCAATTCAAGTGTTTTGCAAGAAAAGACAATATTTGGAGATATTCAAAGAGTTGTAAGCATTGAAGATGCATAATGTTAGATTTATATTTCATGTATACTGTAATACTGTATGCTCAGCTAGAATTAATTTCAATATTGTGAAAACCCAGAAAATTACATGATATTGTGTAAGGTAACACAATGTTTTGTGGAGGAAAGAAAGACATAGTATATTGAAGTTTTAACAATGACAATGGTTTATAGTTGATTGTAGGAAGAAACCAATGCATTAATTTTCCTGAGTATAACTGAATGTCTCTAGGTCACAGGCATTTTAAGTTATATTGAATTATTTTCTAGACCGCCATATTGAAAAGGGTTGTCGATTACATTTGTTGTCGAAGACAATTATGTGTACGGAAGCAAATAGTTCATACAGTCAGACGGCAGGTCCCAAGAAAGTGGCCTCTTTCATCCAAGTGATATTCATGACTTGAGATGTTTTGCATATTTAATGAGCTAGATGCGGACCAAAACACCTCTTTTCATTCGGTCATTGCTGCTCTAATTGTGCATCGAATTTCATGATTTTGGTATTATTGTAAGGAAGAAGAAGAATTCTTTTAGGACATGTGTTTGAATTTAATCAAAAAATTTGTAATATAGTTTAAAATTTTGATCTAAAGAGTGCTACAAAATAATTATTTTACCTGACAAAAGATGCTATTTTCACACTTTATTTTAGTTTGAGCCCAAATGATTTTTAGATTACGATAAAGCTGAATATGTATGCTTTAAAATGGTATAGATTTCAAAATAAGAATTGGTTTAATCGGGTCAAGATCACACTTTTCATTGGCCAAGTACATAAAGCAGCTTGAAAACAAGAATACTGCACTCTGATTGGTCAAAGAGACCACACACTGGCAAATTCCAACGGTTCCAGTGCCTGGGTTCATGGAAAGGTCACACTTCCCATGTGGTAATCTCTTCAAATTCCCCGCGCCTGTTGTTCTGTGAACCTTATCCAGCCAATCAGAACTCTGGATTTCATGCAAGTACAAAATTTCAGAAATCTCGTCTTGTACCTTGGTGGGAAAAGTGTGATCTTGACCCGATTAAAAGGTGCCGCATATCAAGAGTGGCATTGTGAGAAAGTACAGAAGTTCAGCTTTATGGTGATGTACAGTGCGTCCCAGAAAAAACGAAACCGAGATTAAGCGATGAATTATCATAACTTAATCACAAATACAATAGACAAATGACCTACCAATGTATAAGCTTAGAATCTCCTCTTTCATCTGATATTACTTAGAATATTCCTCATTCACGCATGAGTGAGCAAAAACAATTTGAAGAAAGGATACCAAAAACTCATTTGGCGGGGGGGGTATCTGAATTTCAAAAAGAAAATCACATGCCTAAAAAGTTCAATATCTGCTCTTTTATTTGATACCTTAATCACAAAAAATGGTCAAGAAGTAAAAAAGTTATGTTCCCTCGAAACAATGCTTGTATTACCATACTTTCATTAAATAAACGTGTTTTCACCGGTTTCCAACAGGAGCTATCGCATGGTTAACAAAAGACTTAATGCATGGCTGATCGTCAACAAAACGGAGTGTCAAGTGAGTTTGAACGCTTGCCTGTAGAACCTCTTCATTTTATGAAATTATTGAAATACAAGCCTTATTTCAAATAACCAGAACTTTGTTATTTCTTGACCACTTTCTGTAATTGAGGTATCAAATTAAAGAGCAGATATTGAACTTTTTAACAATGTGGTTTTCTTTTTGAAACCCAGATACAGCCCGCCAAATGACTTTCTTTGATCCTTTCTTTGATCCTTTTCTTTGATTTTTCTGTTTTTTGCACAATCTTGTTCGAAAAGGTTTCATTTTCCTTTAAGATTCAGTTCATGATTATGAGGCCTTATTGCGTTGAATCATAGATCATAGCAAGATCAATACCTCGCCATGCCTGTAAACATCGATTTCCAGGTTACCCAGGTAACAAGCCAACGTTGGCTCAACGTTGGAAACTTGAAAGTCGTTGGACGTTGGAAAAACTTGATGGATTTACGTTGAATCGACGTTGGAAACTAGTTTGATGGAAAGATGATGGACAATCAACAATGACACGACGTTGGCAACGTTGGAAACTTGTTAGTTGGAGAGTTGTTGGACAGTCGACAATGTCACAACGTTGGAAACACGTTTGATTGGATAGTTGTTGAACAGCCAGCAAAGGCACAACGTTGGCAACGTTGGAAACTAGTTCGATGGAAAGTCGTTGAACAACCGACAATGGCACAACGTTGACAAAGTTGAAAACTTGTTTGTTGGAGATTTGTTGGACAGTCGACAATGGCACAACGTTGGAAACTTGTAAGTTGGAGATTAGTTGGATCGTCGACAATGACACAACGTTGACAAGGTTGGAAACTAGTTCGATGGAAAGTTGTTGATCAACCGACAATGGCACAACGTTGACAAAGTTGGAAACTGGTTTGATGGACATTTGTTGGATAGTCGACGATGGCACAACGTTGGAAACTAGTGTGTTGGAGATTTGTTGGACGGTCGACAATGGCACAATGTTGGAAAATGGTAGGTTGGAGATTAGTTGGATAGTCGACAATGACACAACGTTGATAAAGCTGGAAACTAGTTAGATGGAAAGTTGTTGAACAACTGACACTGGCACAACGTTGGAAACACGTTTGATTGGATAGTTGTTGAACAGCCAGCAAAGGCACAACGTTGGCAACGTTGGAAACTAGTTCGATGGAAAGTCGTTGAACAACCGACAATGGCACAACGTTGACAAAGTTGAAAACTTGTTTGTTTGAGATTTGTTGGACAGTCGACAATGGCAAAACGTTGGAAACTTGTAAGTTGGAGATTAGTTGGATCGTCGACAATGACACAAAGTTGACAAGGTTGGAAACTAGTTCGATGGAAAGTTGTTGATCAACTGACAATGGCACAACGTTGACAAAGTTGAAAACTGGTTTGATGGACATTTGTTGGATAGTCGACGATGGCACAACGTTGGAAACTAGTGTGTTGGAGATTTGTTGGACGGTCGACAATGGCACAATGTTGGAAAATGGTAGGTTGGAGATTAGTTGGATAGTCGACAATGACACAACGTTGATAAAGCTGGAAACTAGTTAGATGGAAAGTTGTTGAACAACTGACACTGGCACAACGTTGGAAACTGGCAGGTTGGAGATCAGTTGGATAGTCGACAATGACACAACGTTGACAAAGCTGGAAACTAGTGTGTTGGAGATTTGTTGGACAATTGACACTGGCACAACGTTGGAAACTGGTAGGTTGGAGATCAGTTGGATAGTCGACGATGACACAACGTTGGCAAGGTTGGAAACTGGTTTGATGGAGATTTGTTGGATAGTCGACGATGGCACAACGTTGGAAACTAGTGTGTTGGAGATTTGTTGGGCGGTCGACAATGGCACAATGTTGGAAAATGGTATTAGGTTGGAGATTAGTTGGATAGTCGACAATGACACAACGTTGACAAAGCTGGAAACTAGTTAGATGGAGAGTTGTTGAACAACGGACAATGGCACAACGTGGACAACGTTGGAAACTATTTTATTGGAGATTTGTTGGACAGTCGATAATGGCACAACGTTGGAAACATGTTTGATTAGATAGTTACTGAACAGCCGACAATGACACAATGTTGACAAACATTGGAAACTAGTTTTTTGGAGAGTTGTTGACAGTTAACATTGACACAATGTTGGAAACTATAGTTTGGTGGATATTTGTTTGACAGTCAACATAATATCCCGGCATAATGATACACAGTGTAGAGAACAGAACTGGTTCATTGGAGAATTGATATACAAACGACAACTACTCGCATAAAATCCAATGGGGCCGGGGGGGGGGCGATCAAGTAAGTTTGCTTGTCTATCCATGTCACCCTTGTATGCTCCCAGCAATAAGGGGAAAAGTAATCGAGAGAGAAGGAAAATAATGGGAAGGGAAAGAGGAATTTAAAGGGGAAAACAAAAACAAAGACGGGATAGAATAGATCAGGCTACCGGGGGCTGCAAATGTGTCGATTAATATATAGAAAATAAAGGAGAAAAACAAGAAAACAAATGCAGTTCAAGACCAGAATTTCCAGAAACGCCCTCGTCCTTTGGGGTACTTTGCAGCTGGCTAGGCCTCTCACAGTAAGTACGAGATATAGGCCTACCGTCACATAGCTAGAAGAAATTGAAGAAGGAAATACAAGCATCAAATGTGCCTTTTTAAAAATACCATACTATTCTGATGCGCAGAATTAGTCGCGACGCGTCGACGTCAGACTCCTTCTTCTGTGTAGTCTGCTTCCTTCAATTTTGAACTTGAAGAATCTGGCAGAATTTGAACTGGGTATATAGACAATTAAATTCCCGAATATCTAGTGATCTGGCACAGTACTTATAAGCTGCATATTTAGGACCTACAAACTACAGTGAAATTTTCTTTGCACTTGCAGATAGTCGGGAACTGCAACTGTTGATCCCCTCCGAAAGATCCCGGAGTCAGGGAGTCAGCTTCTGTGTGCATACAGTCCGACGCTAGTATTTTCGTGTAAGTACTTAACACCAGTCACTGCATTTTACAGGGATGGTTCGTCGTGTTCGCCCCCTGTCCGTGAGCGACAGAAGGCGAACACGACGAACCATCCCCGTAAAATTATCTTTTACAGTTAAGATGAGAGCAAATCATTAGAGTTTTAATACATTTTAATGAAAAAATATTATGCTCGGTGTTGGAGCTCAGTTCAGCAGCCCTTTCACGCTCTCAACACCGAACACCGGCCGTACTTGAAATCACCCAATGACCGTATAGCATACTAACCTCGCAATAGTGTGAGTGGCTTACACTTAACGCTGAAATATCTTTTAAGAGTTATGGCATGAGCGAGACTAGGCCATGGCCATGCATATTGAGATATCCGTTGACTTCTGTCTTAATCAAAAAGAGGCGCTCTTAAGTTACAGTAGGCATTAGCTATGTTACTCTGAGTGAGGCCAAGTTACGCGACCTCCTTTTTAGATTTTGTAAATACTGAGAGACTGCAATTACACATGTGAGTTTTTGTGATGATTACTGACGTTGCAATTGGCATTGCATACCGAGTCATCAAACAATTGTAGACAGAAACAGAGATTGCAATTCGCAAGAAAATGTAGTACATCTTAATTCTTATTACATATGCCTATGTTTGGTATTAGTCTTGTTTAAGAAAAAGAGGATGTCAAAACTGTTTAAATGCTACAAAGGCCTCAATAAATATCACACGTAATTCTCTTGATTCATCTTAATTATGTGAAGAGACTTGTAACAGAAAGAATGAAAATAAATGAATAGTTGTAATAATAGTTGTAATGTTTTTTGACAGAATCATGAACAGGTTACAGATGATGATGGCACAGTGTTGAAAACTGTTTGATGGAAATGGCGCATCGTTGGATTTGTTTAAAATTAGACCAACAAAGAAGCAACGTTACACCAACGTTGAACCGATATTAGACAAACATTGAATCAACGTTTACGCCAACGTTGGACTAACATTGAATCAACTTTCCATCAACATTGGACCAACATTAGACCAACGTTGGATCAACGTTACCCAACGTTGGACCAACATTGGAACAACGCTGCCATACCTGCCTCATCTGGACATAATGATTATGCACTCATGAATATTCATTACAACAGTAAATGACCAAAATTTAAGGTAATATTGCTATAATAATTAAAGTATTTATGTTTATTCTAAATTTCCACCATGAAAAGTTTCAGAAAAGTATGTGGCTCCATTACCATATCATTTATAGTTCAAACATATTATTCTAAGTGAAATTTTCAAGGTTAAATGCGGAAAATGATATTAACTGTATTCTGCCAAGTGTAGCAAAGTTGCTCTTTATATAGGAGTCAATGACAGGATTCAGTGGATAGGTGTAGGATGATAGGAACAGGATGTAGGATTAGGATGTAGGATTTTAGGATAGGATAAGATATGATGATATAAGGATTAGAGTGTAGAGTTGCAACGGTGGACTTCACCTTGAAACCCATTAATGTTTTGTTAATTATTGCCATATGTTGGAATAATGTTGGAGCATTGTTGGAGCAACGTTGTGACAACGTTGTAACAATGTTGGAGCAATGTTGCCAGACAACGTTGGAGCATCGTTGCTGGACAGCGTTGAACCAACGTTGTAAACATAGTTGGACTGACGGTGTATGCGCGTGCTCTTCCATCGCTGCTACAACGTTGCCCATCAACGTTGCAGCAACGCTGTTATTGATGACTCAGCCGACATGAGACCAACGTTGGAGAATTGATGGTGGACAACGTTGAACTGACGTTGGAAATGTTGTTGGTCTGACGATGTATGGACGTGCACTTCTAACGATGATGCAACCTTGCTTGCCAACGTTGTAGCAACGTTGTATTTGACTATTTAGCCAACATTGGATCAACGTTGCCATACAACGTTGGAACATTGTTGCTGGACAACGTTGAACTGACGTTGGAAATGTTGTTGGTCTGACGATGTATGTGCGTGCACTTCTATCGATGATGCAACGTTTGCCTGCCAACGTTGAGGCAACGTTGGGAAAAAATTTCCCAACGTTGATCCAACGTTGGTCCAACGCTGTATTGTTACTTGGGTAGTCGCGTGCATTTGAGTGTCCGAAAGTCCACACACACAGCTTCAACACATGCAGGGAACAGTGGTTTTCATGAACGTAATATTGCAATTACACTGGCGTAAATCCCGGGGGGGGGGGATGGGGGGGATATATCCCCCCCCACTTTTCGAGGAGGGGGGGATGGCCTGTACAAACATCCCCCCCCCCACTTTTTACGAAAGAAATGAAGAAAAAAATCACAAGAGATAATTGTTTTATTGGTGAAAATTCTTCCTGAAATACCGCTTAACCCAAATAAAACAATATTATTGAATCATAAAATGCAAATAAAGAGCCAGTTCACCATTTCCAAACGAAATACTTATGTCCTTATTATAACATTGAAGAGAAATCCCCGTTTCTTCCAATTCATCAATGTTGGGGTCTTTGGAAAGGAATTAAGATGGAATGTCACAAATGTTTGAATGTAATCTCTAATAAAACCATTCAACCATCATGGGGTAAAAAAGATAATAATATCGGAGGGGTATTTGCCATATGGACATACAGTGGCGTAACTACGGGGGGGGGGCATGGGGGGCACGTGCCCCCCCCCCCCCAATCGGCTGACAAAAAAAAACCGGGGAAAAGGAGAAAAAGGGGGAGAAAGGAAGAGAAACGTAGTGGGAAAGAAGTAGTATTATTCATTATAATGTTATAATATATTATAACTATGTTATGTTACATTACATAAGAAACATTTTTATCATAACTTTATGAAACATAATTTGCCCAGGGCCTACGTCTTCATTGTTCCTGGTGCTCGCATTGTCTGTTTAACGAGATATATAATCCTGTTGTACTAAAACATTCCGTTTTCAAGTCAATATAAACCAAATATATTTCCTAGCACTTGAGTTATCATTGTTTTATGTAGTGACATATGCTTCTTTTTCATGACTCAATAAGTGATTGCCCCATGTTAAGGTCTTCCTATATATATGAAACATTTACTATCCGTGATTACGTTCGCATTAGTGGATTGGTGAGATATGTCTGCTCAACACGAATTCCTAAAATCAGTCCTTAAAATGTCCCTTCTTCTGATCTGATTATCAAAAATTTTCAGCTTGCGCTTCGCGCTCGCATCATTTGGTTAATGAAATACGTATGGTCCTAGTTAATTCCTACAAAGAAACCTAAGAATGCCCCACTTCAGGTCTGAATTATCTAAATTTTCAGCTCGCGCTTCGCGCTCGCAATATTTGATTAGTGAGATGCGTCATGATAATCATTATTGTAATGACTACACAAAGTGTTTCATGTGTTTTTAGGTGTGAATATAAACAAATTTCAGCTCGCGCTTCGCGCTCGCATTATTTGATCAGTGAGATACATACCTGTTTAATGACATTGTCCTTAAAATGTCTCTATTAGGTCAGAATAACTGGCAACTGAGCGCGCTCACTCAGTGATAAAAAATTTTTGCTGGTGCCCCCCCCATGCCGTGACCCACGGTACGCCACTGTGGACATATCAATGACAATTCCTTGCATATCTAAAAACATGATTGCAAAAAAAAATGCCAAAATATTTCAGTCACCCCCCCCACCCATCAACACGGATTTACGCCAGTGATTGCAAAAATCCCCGGGGGGGCCACTTCCATTGATGAGTGGATACCATGCGCGACCATGGGGTCTGGAAAAGCACCCTAAACACGTATTTCCCATATTCTGAAAATGCACCCTTAACAAGTATTGGCGTCTGAAACCCTACCCTTAACAAGTATTGGAAACAAAACGACACTCTTGGCAAGTATATCCCTGAAATGAACCCCTAAACAAGTACAGCGATATTTGTTATGTCACGGGTCCGTCGGCCGTCGGTTTTACCTTTACACACCATTTGGTGCACGGCTCCGGCCCCACCTTCCACACCTCGCGCAAATCGGACTCTAAACACGTAGTGTTGGGGCAAAAAGGACATCCTTTATAAAACATTTTAATTTTGTTTCATCATCCCCGCAAATTTTACCCTAAACACGTAACTTTCCTAGCGAAATAGATACCCTTTTCCCATTATTTTTGTGTTTTTGACACCCTTATCACGTTACGTACGTAACGTGCCCTATCTTGAAAAAGACATCCTTTTTACGTGTTTTTTTGGTCGCGCATGGTATCCACTCGTCAATGTGAGTGGCCCCCCCGGGCAAAAATCGGGATATATCTTTATAACTATTCATAATCTCACACCAGATTGATAATTGTGTGAAAATTTTATCCAATTCCATTAATTTGATGTAAATATTATTACAATTAATTCACTATTTACGTCTCGCTGTTCATTTGAAAGTGTCCATGTTCACAACTCTTGCTATGGCAAACGGTCTGAAATCACCCATATTTTCGAGACACCGGCACCTTTGTTTTCCCACTGGAGTATCCCTAAGGGTCAGAAAGGTCGAGATTGATTGTCATCTCAATGCTTAATAGATTACCTACAGTTTGATGTATAATAGTTTACGACTGGTATAATGGTTACATCTCATTTTCGTATCCGGACATCTACCCCCCGGACATCCACCCCCCGGACATCCACCACCCGGACATCCACCCCCCGGACATCCACCCCCTTAGGACATCTACCCCCTAGGACAAGTACCCCCTAGGACATCTACCCCCCGGACATCCACCCCCCGGACATCCACCCCCCGGACATCCACCCCCCGGACATCCACCCCCCGGACATCCACCCCCCGGACATCCACCCCCCGGACATCCACCCCCCGGACATCCACCCCCCGGACATCCACCCCCCGGACATCTACCCCCCGGACAATTACCCCCGGACATCTACCCCCTAGGACAAGTACCCCCCGGACATCTACCCTCCGGACATCTACCCCCCGGACATCTACCCCCCGGACATCTACCCCCCGGACATCTACCCCCCGGACATTTACCCCCCCGTATCCAAAATATCCGTGAGTAGATGCCCGGGGGTAGCCTGTCTGGGGGGGGGGGTAAATGTCCGGGGGGTAAATGTCCGGGGGGTAGATGTCCGGGGGGTAGATGTCCGGGGGGTAAATGTCCGGGGGGTAAATGTCCGGGGGGTAGATGTCCGGGGGGTAATTGTCCGGGGGGTAATTGTCCGGGGGGTAGATGTCCGGGGGGTAGATGTCCGGGGGGTAGATGTCCGGGGGGGTAGATGTCCGGGGGGTACTTGTCCGGGGGGTAAATGTCCGGGGGGTAGATGTCCAGGGGGTAGATGTCCTAGAATCCTCATTTTTCTCCCAAACTTTGAGATCGAGCAGGCAGAACATGGCATATTTCTGTGTACAACGTCACGTGACTTACGTATGATAGTTTCTATTCCTAGACTCTTTTCATTTGAAACAATTAATACAGTCCAAACAAACTTAATTAACGCATTTAATGTTGAAAGTAACAATGTTCTTGTACTATAAAGATTTGCCTCCTAATATTTATAATATAGCTACAGTTTGAGGAAGAAAATATCGAGTCCGGAATTGATTTTGATTTGCAATAGGCTCTGCGTAAATGTATTATATACTAGCAGGCTAGCATCGTCTGCTACGTAAACCAAATGAGCGAACATGACCGAAACTAACCATTATGATTTTTCATGTCATCGTTTGGTTAGGATCACTAGCGTACCTACGGGGGGGCAGGGGGGCACTCTGCCCCCCCTGACGAGTCACAACCCATGCAAAAACGTATCTTTGCCCCCCTGATGGGCTTGAAAAACCTTTTTTGCCCCCCCCCCCCTGACGAGCTTTAAGACCTTCAATGCCCCCCTGACGAGCTTGAAGACCTTTTTTTTTTTTTTTTTTTTTTTTTTTTGCTTGTCAATTTTTATCTGGTACGAAATCCTTTATTTGTGATCGAAGACCTTTTTTTTTTTTTTTTTTTTTTTTTTTTTTGCTTGTCAAATTTTTTGGCGGACGGTTTTGCCCCCCCCTGTGGAAAATCCTAGGTACGCCACTGGTTAGGATGGACTGCCCTTTGAGGGAAAAGGACAGACTATACGAACGACTCCCCCTTTAAAGATTTATTCAATTCATTCAACGGTTTATACAATCATCCGGTTTTCAAATAAAATAATCTGCCAAACAATTGTTCAAATGTCGAATGCCGTAACAGGAAATTCAACAATCTTTCGTACAAATAGATTATTGACCTTATCTCATCCCCTTTAGTTCGGTTTCAATTCGATCAACATTACACTGTAAAAAAGATCTGAATCTGTAGTTAACACTTAATGTATTTAAGTAGAATTTATATTTTGTAATTATTTTTCGTTTTTTTCAGTAGTTTTAACTTGTCTTTTAATTTACTTGATTTATTTGGGTTCAATATACATTGAAAAAAATTCACGTATTGCTAGCTTGCTTCGATTGAGTAAATCTAACTCAATTAGGCAAAAATGATTATTACTTATAAAATCATGTTGAAAGTACTTATATTTTTCAATTAACGCCTTATTTAAATAATGCATGAATATTCATAAGAGCAAGTAAATGTTTTTTTTTAATAACTGTCATATCTATTTGTGTTTGAAATTGTTTTGGATAAGGGTGTGCTAGTTATTTTATTCTTTTGTTGAATCAAAGAAAGAGCATCATTAAATAGTCATTTAGCAGAAAATTTCAGATTTTTTTCAGGTTTTCGGAAAATGCTTATATTATTCTCACTGTTTTATTTGTAAGAATGAAACGATCGCGTATAAATATCAATGTCAGTTTCTATTCATGTGTAAGTGACAATGCACAAAGTCTAATATTTGGATAATAATTTTTTTTTTCTCTTTCACCCATAACAGGGGCATTTATTTTCAACAAAAATTCATTTCATATACACATCGTTTTTAAACAAAACTCATAGATACATTTCCAAAGCAACAGGCAAATTATACATTTCTTTCTTTCTTCTTTTCCTCAGAATCTTATTGATATCTAATCTTAATTTCAATTCTCTGACAAAAGTAAACCATAATTTATTTTCTCTTTCTTCTTTTCTATGTAAGTTTCTAAAAATTAACATCTTATAAATACTCCAAAGTGCTATTGTTATAAAATCATCAATCTTCTTTTCTGTGTAATTTTTCAACAAAATATCGACATGAAAACAAAGGTCTACGTCATACACATTTTTAATCATTATGAATAAATTATAAAAGAAATGCCTATTCAAACTACAATACAAAAAAGCATGTATTAAATCTTCTTTGATATTACAAACTTCACATTTATCATCATTGTCCAATTGCCATAAAAACAACATCCTCTTCGTAGGAATTAAGTTATACAACAATTTTAAATTGAATTGTTTCAATTTGTTTTCCCCTATATTTTTCAAATTTCTCTGAAAGACATTCTTCCAATTTATAGGACTATCGGCAAAGTCAGCCCAATATGTAGGAGCGTCGTTTGTTTTGTCATGTGTTAATAAAATGTAGTAAAATAGCTTGCTGGAACAGAACTTAAGTTGTTTGTCTTTTCCCTTCAGTGGTATTTTTGGAATGTCCAACGTAATACCATCTGTTACATCATTCAACCATATTTTCGGTATCGCCCTTTGTAGTTTAGAATAATCAAACAGGGCTCTTGCTTTTGTTTTCTCGGATTCAAAATATTCTTTCAGTTTCGTAAGAGATACAAATTTTCCTTCGAAACAAATATCTTTCAGAAAAATTATTTTGCTAGCGTACCAATCTCTATAGAAAAATGGTTGATTATGATATACAATATATTTATTATACCATAGAATCTATGTGTTCGATAACAAATCATCTTTTTTTGTGGATTCTTTCAAGTGTGACCATGATTTTATAATCTCAACATAAAATGTTGGCAATTTGTTAACAAACCATTTTTCTATCATGTGATTATCCATAGTACAGTTAAGAACTAGTCTGACACCCCCTACTGATTCCAAATTCAATAAAGCAAAATCTTTCCAATAACCACTTGTATCGTCAACTATTCTCGCCAACCATTTCAATCTAAAACTCTGTATTAATTTCTGAATGTCGATCATTCTAATACCACCATCCTCATATTCCTTTACAATTGTCATTCTCTTAACTTTGTCAACTTTCGCGTTCCATAAAAAATGGTAAATTATCTTCTCTAGTTTCTTTACTATCTGGTGAGGAACTGGACAAAACATAATTAAATGAATTATTTGACTTACAAGTAGAGTCTTGATAATAAGGACTCTTCCTATAATTGTAAGATCTCTTTTCCTCCAATTGTCCACGATTCTCTGTATCTTTTGTAATTTGGTTTCCCAGTTCAATTTCACAACCTTATCTAGGTCATGGTCTATATGAACTCCTAAATATTTAATACAACCTTTCGTCCACTTCAAACCATATTTATCAAAATTCCAATAAGTTTCCGTAGAGCCTAACCATTTCAGCATTGTTTTGTCTTTATTAACAACCGGCCCGGCCACATGTCCAAATTTATCTAATTCTTCCATAATATATTGCATAGACGATTTCTCTCTCAAAAACACAGATGTATCGTCTGCATATTGTAAGATTTTTTAATTCTGTTCTTTTGTTGTGTCCAAATAGAATTCCTTTAATTTTGTCATTTCTTCTGATTCTTTCTGCTAGGGTTTCTACCACCAAGATAAACAACACTGCCGATAGGGGGCAGCCTTGTCTTATGCCTCTACAGATCTGAAATGTTTGCGTTCTCCAACCATTGATTAGTATCGAACTCTCCACTTTTTCATACATTAATTTAACCCAACATCGGAAGTCTTCGCCGAAATTAAAATGACTCAAACAGCTTTCAATAAAATCAAATTCCACGGAGTCGAATGCCTTCCGAAAGTCAACTAACATTAAGGCACCTTCTAAATTGTACTTTTTCATATAATCAAAAACATCTTGCGTAAGTCTAATATTAAAACCACTCATTCTGTTTTTTATGTAACCTACCTGATTTTCATGAACAAGTTTTGATAACACTTTATGTAACCTGTTTGATAAGGCAGCGGCCATTATTTTGTAGTCGTAATTTAACAAGGTTATTGGCCTCCAGTTATTCAAATCTTCAATCTGTCCTTTTTTGTGAATCAACGTAATAATTCCTAACCGTTGGGTTTTTGACATAACCTTATTACTAAAATTTTCATTTAGAGCATTGACCAACATAAATTCAATATCATCCCAAAACTCGAAAAAGAATTCGACGGGTAAACCGTCTGCTCCCGGACTTTTGTTTTTGCTCATCTTAAAAGCAGCAATTCGACATTCTGAATATGTTAATAGTCCTTCACATTTTTCTTTGTCTGTTTCATTTAACTTATTTACAACGGAACCTACAAAATATCTATCAATATCTTCTTTTCGTATATGTTTACTGGCGTATAGTTCTTTGTAAAAAGAAACAACCTCATTTAGAATCTGTACTCGTTTCGTAATAATCTTATTATCTTTTCGTATTTTAGTTATATTTCTTTTCTGGGCGTTTTTCTTTTCTAGACTCAGAAAATATTTTGTATTCTTTTCGCCCTTTTCTAGCCATTTGATTCTAGCTCGTACACTTGCTGCTTTACAATCTCTTTTATACAGTCTATCTAAATCACTTTTAATACAGAGGTACTCTTTTCTAGTCACATCATCAATGTTACCTTGTTCATCAATTTTCCTAGTTATCTTAGCAAATCTTTCTTCTAAGCTTGTCTTTGATTCTTTTGATTTATGCTTCTTTCCAATACAGTATGTTTGTGTAAATTCACGACATCTAATCTTTGTAAGTTCCCATCTTTCAGAGAAACTAAGATTCATATTTTCAATGTTTCTAATAATTTTTCTTACTTTACTTTTATACACATCATCTTTCAGAATATGCGTATTTAATTTCCAGAATCCTGGACCTTTCTCCACTTTACCTATCAACACCTTTAAAAAAATAGCGTTGTGGTCACAACGTACAGATGGACGTATATCACACATCTTTATTTTTGCTTTCAGATTCTTATTTACCAGCCAATAATCAAGGCGTGATGCCAAATCTAAAGATACATTTCTCCAAGTAAACTGTCGTTTGTTTGGATTAAAACGTCTCCATATATCACATAAATCAAAATGTTTGATAATAGCTTTAAGATTTTGTGGTGTCTTATAATAAGTATTCGGATTTCTTTTCACGTCTTTAGTTGGGGAGAGGATGAAATTAAAGTCTCCACCTATTACTAACTCGCTATCTAGAGGTCTGTTCGACTCGATCCACCTATAAAGCTTTTTGAAGAATCGTTCTCTGTATTTCTTTTCTGTGGGTGCATAAATATTTACTATACATAGATTACAATTACTAATCATAATATTTAACATAATCATCCGTCCTTCTTGACCATAAATTATGTTATTGAAAGTTATTGGTAAATCTTTTGAAATAAGAATGGCGACTCCTCTGGCATGATTAGATCCATTTGAACAAAAAACTTGCCCTTTCCATTCATTTCGAATGATTTTCAAAATATTATCTGTCCAATAAGTTTCTTGTAATAACAATATGTCTGTTTTCTGATGCTTGCTCCATAACAGGATTGCGTCTCTTTTTTCTTTACTTCTGATACCTCTAACATTCAAACTAATCAAGTTGCAGTATTTGTTTTTTATTCCTGGCATAGGTGATTTATTTACACTATTTACACTCTGTTATTGTCAGAAATCGGAAGCAGCTTCCTATTTCTTTTTTGCTGGTTTGCTCCTGATTTGTTGTTTCCGCTTACCCTTGGCGAACTTTTTCCCATCCTTCGGTAGTTTGGGGGAATCTGCTGACATATCGGAGTACTCTTGCTCCTCATCTTCACGCGTATCAGCATCTTCAAACTCTTCGTCACTCTCTGAATCTCCTTGTGAATCATTTTCACGCACCTTTTCTGCTGAGATGAATTGAGTGATCTTTGCTTGGGCTCGAGGTATCTCGTTGCTACTTGATGCTTTGTTGCTCTGTACCTTACGATCACGCTGATTCATCTCAATCTCGCGTTCTAGCTCATTTCCATTGGAATTTCTCACTGAAGGCGTATCTATCTTCTTTTGTACAGGACCCGATGGTTTGGAAGTAGGGGCAACCGTATATTCGTTGTTCGGGTAATGGGCACAATCCATAGCCTTGTGACCAGGCTGGGAACACTTTCTGCAAACAACATCGTTGACACATCTTGAAGCATGATGCCCCTGTGTTAGACACCTAGAACACAGGGTGGGGGCTTTGTCCTGCCCTTCATGGTAAATACGTGCTTTGAATCCACCCATATTCATGGCTCGCGACAGAGGCGTTGTGGGGGGTGCGATGAACAGCATTCGATCACCTGTGTAGCAGTCGGTCAGAAGACCATTTACTCTTAATTTCATCCTTTGCACTCTACTTAGCACTTTGCATTTCTTTTTTTTCGATTTCGTTAGCAATTACTTCGTCTTTCACAGACAAAGGGATATCCTTCACTATGACTTTCAAAGATGTAGTAGGGTCATGGCGATTCTGGAAGGGGTTTGTGTCGTATAGATGGGGGCAGACACTCCTCTTATGTTGAGTCCTGTAGATATCAGAGCAATTCTATCGACTCTATCTACAAAGTAGATCCTCCAGAGTCCTCCAATTTTCTGCAACCCTTTCAGGTTTTTTGTTGAGCCAAGATGTCTGTGTATGGCTAGATATATTTCTTCATGCTGAAGCGGCTTTCCTTCGGGCACGTCTCTGTTCTTTAGGAAGACAGGCTTGACCCCGTTCTCCACGCCCGTACGACCCGTATCACGTGCCATTGTTTTGGTTGCGTCTGCATACGTGGCATCCGACGTAGCACCATACTCAACAGGCCGGGTTGAATCGTCACTTTCATACATGATATTCTTTCCACCTCTTTATCAATTTGCCTTTAACTAGTCCTATTCGAAGCTATTGTTCTAATGTTCTCAAATTTTCGGTCTTAAATTTGACTTACCAGTCTGCAAAAGTCAAAAATAACTATAAAATTTTCCAATTCCAGGGAAGACGTGTCTATATCTTGATAATGACGAGCGCCCTCCTCCTTGTGTCTATTTGGATAATAATAATAATATGTCCATTCATATAGCGCTCTTACAATATATCATCGTTTCACAGCGCTTTACACATTGTCAATAGAAAATTATAATAACTAATACATGTAAATATTATTGATTAAAAAGCAGAGTCTTGAGATGTTTAAGATGTTTAAAAGATGTCTAAGATGAAAATGATGCCACTAAAAGTGGGACTAAAAGTGGGATTATTTCAAATATTTTAGTGATTGTTTTACTCAATTGAATTAAGTTATTGTAACTTAGTTTTCTTGAGTAAAATGGATGCAAAGAAAATAAGTAAATTTTACTTAAAACTTCCAAACTCATAAATACTTGAAAAAACTAAGGCAATTTTTTGCCACAATTTTATTGAGTAATTTTAACTATTTTTTTTAACAATGTACAAGCCTTGCTTTTTAATCAGGTTCCTTCATTCTTTTCACCTACGTTGTGTTCATGTCGTAATCCAACACTCAATGGAATCTGATTTAGTCCGATGCAAGAAAGATCAGATAGAATAGCTGATCATATTTCTACTACTAATAATAATAATGATAATAATAATAATAATAATAATGATACTGATAACAATAATGCCAATAATAATATAAATAATAATAATAATCATCATCATAATAATAATCATAATAATAAATGAATAGTGTAATTATAATTATTGTCTCTAAGCGCATTTCATGTACATAATTACCCCGGTCATCGGATCCTGAAATGCCCGAACACAAAGTATGCGCTTTCTCCACTCCCTTGGGAGCATTCCAACAAGGCTTTCAAGACCTATGTCACGTATAGGCCTCGAATTTTCAGCTCGGGGTGTCCCTTTAATGCCTTCCAGGGTGCCAAAGAGACGAAGCGGCCAGTTCGCATGTGAAAAGACGCTGGCAATTAGCCGACCTATTTAGCCAATACATGTCTATGGCGGGCCGTAATAGCTATAGCACATGGCAGGCGCGGATGGAGGGGGGGGGGGGGGGGGGTGCAAAAATGCCTTGCAGAGTTTGGCGGCCCTTTTTGGGGAGGGGCCGGGGGGCGGGGCTTGTCAAAATATTTAGGACACAATGCACCTCCATGAGCCGGTATGATCCATGATATCCCCGGATGATATGTTGCATATAGTTGCGTGTTTAGGGAGGACTAGAGGTTTAAATTTTCCTTAATTCTGATTAGTTAAAAATTCCAGAAAAAGAAACAACAACAACAACACATATATGATATCATCTACTCGAACTGGCCGTATGAGTTGCATCAAGAACCGTCGCGTCGTCGTCTATATACACACACATAATGATATGTACACACGGTTGTATAACATTAATGGCACCAACGAATGCTGTGCGTACGAGCTTTACGTGGATGCACCTGCCTGCATTTGAACTTGCAGATCTATACAAGTAGTCCAGGCCGCGAAATTATTTTTCCCACCGAGTTCTGGACCAACATATGAATATTCATGACTTGCGTCTTCGGATTAAGAGTACGCATGCGCGTGGACTTTGCCTCGACCAGTGCCAAACATTCACGTTCAGTTGTCAGAATGAATTAGCATCGTCAAATTACCGGTACCCTTACATAGTTACATAGGGCAAGGCCTTACAGGCTTATATATATATACAGTGGCGTAACTACGGGGGGGGGGGCATGGGGGGGCACGTGCCCCCCCAATCGGCAGGCAAAAAAAAAAAAAAAACGGGGAAAAGGAAGAGAAACGTAGTGGGGAAAAAGAAATCAGCCCGGGGGGGGGGGGGGCACTCAGTATATAATGCATTGTGGGTATGTGCCGCGGAGGGGACCCCCATTTTTACAGTCAAATTTCCGTTCCAAGGCATATCATTTTTGTCTTATTGAGAAAAAGAACAAAGAAAGCCGCTCCAAAGCATAGCATATTTTTCGTTACGCCGTTCCGGTCGCATTGATCTGCTACAATGAGCTGCAATTTTGGTGAAAAGCGGCCGTAGAGCGCTGTCCGACCATCGCCTCTGCGCGAGCGCGCCGGGCTGCCGGGCTTGCTGCATCATGCACGCATGCCCGTTCCATAGGGATACGCACTCACACGCTGGCGATCCGTTCCAAGGACCCCCGTTTTCACAAACATTTGTAGTTCCAAAGCCCGTTCCGAGGACCCTCTTTTTTACAATAAGCCCGCTCCAAGGCCCCCGTTTTTTGTCTCGTCCGCGGCACACCCCTACCACTTTTTTGGTCGAGTGCCCCCCGGGGGTGTAGCCTTTTTGGCCTATGCCGACACTGATATGATACGCTCGGATGCGCGCCCATGCACACGCATATATATTTTTTTTCTTCTCCTCCCCTCCTCGATCTTCACGTTTCAATGATTGCCTTGTAATATTACATTGATGCTTCTGTTCCATATATATTGTTCGTTATACACTGATTTTAATATGTTTACTTTGTCAATAACACGGCCCCAATGGAAATCAGTCTGTGAACTGTTTGGGCTTTTTAACCCTGTACAAATAAAATAAATCTTATCTTATCTTATCTATTGTGTTGAATCAACAATAAATGGTCGAGTTATTTATCACAGTATGATTCTGCTGGCAAGATATTATTTACAAGCGATGTGTTATATAGTTAGACGTCACTCTTAGAATTGTCTTTCCACATCATATGGTGGTGAATTTTCGCAACCTTCTTTATCTGTATGGCTGTAGGCCTACTGTATTCAGTCTCGCTAATTTAGAAACCATTATTGCTGATCGTTGATCGCCGATAGGAGGCCACAAGAGGATTAATGAAGATGACTTCTCCCACTGTTCCGCCACCATGCCATCGGCTGATCCCGCCCAGGAGATGGGTAGTAGTCGGAGCCTCGTTCCTTGTCTATACCGTACTCTTCGGTATAACATACAGCTACAATGTTATGTTTATTGCTTTTAAAGAAGAATTCAACAGCAGTGTTACAGTAACAGGTAAACAAATAAAAACATGTTATAATTATGTGTCATGACTTATACCTTGGTCACATTTGCTCTACGGCGGCCGTACGGCGAGTCGAAAACAGCCGTTTTATTCATTTTAATTCAAACCACCTATATGCAACTGGTACAAAAAATGTTAAAACGGCTGTTTTCGACTCGCCGTACGGCCGCCGTAGAACAAATGTGACCATGGTATTATAGGCAGCATTTGTTTTTGGCATAAAACATGCCCATTTTGCATTAATGTAACTTTACAGCACTAGCGTACCTATGTGGGGGCAGACTGCCCCCCTGACGAGTCACCAGTGCCCCATTCTTTGATGTTGAAGACTCTTTTTTTTTTTGCTTGTCATTTTTGTTTCTGGTACGAAATCCTTTATTTGTGGTTGAAAACCTTTTTTTTTTTGCTGGTCAAATTTTTTGGCGGACGATTTTGCCCCCCCTGTGGAAAATCCTAGGTACGCTACTGCTTTACAGCCAGTGGCGTACCTAGGATTTTCCACAGGGGGGGGGCCAAATCGGCCGCCAAAAAAATTGAAAAGCAAAAAAAAAAAAAATAAAAAAAAATAAAAAAAAAAATAAAAAAAAAAATAAAAAATAAAGGTTATTGTACCAGAAAAAAAATTGACAAGCAAAAAAAAAAAAAAAAGCTCGTCAGGGGGGGCATAAAAGGTCTTTCAAGCTCGTCAGGGGGGGCAGTGATATGTATTTTGTATGGGTTGTGGCTCGTCAGGGGGGGGGGCAGAGTGCCCCCCTGCCCCCCCCCCCGTAGGTACGCTAGTGTTTAATTACAGCTATATGTTTTGGTTATCGTGCACTTTCGTTTTGTTGTGATCTATGTCAGCTATGTTTATGCAAATACATTATATATATATTTTTGAATATATTATATTATATATATTTTATATTATATTAATCGTTATATCATTATATTGTTTTATATTGATACATTTTTATATATTTTATAAGGGAGTTGTTGCTACCCTGTATGTGGCGTTTTTTGGATACAGCCTCGGCCTCGTCGATCTCAGTGGCACTGCACAGTGGCTGCCGGGCCCACGATCAATTAGGCAAAATGAATTTTCGGAATATTTCTATGCTCAGATTTCTATTTCAAACAATATATATATATGTATATGAATATACATATTCGTGCAGTGTTTCTGTTGTGTTTTTTATGCGGAAAATAAATACCACTCTATACGGAATACTATTCCGTAGGGGAAGGCGAGGTAAGTTGTGACACTTTTTGCTTTTTGCATGTTAGAATTGATATGACTAATAATCTTGTAGAAATAAGTACCTTCATGACCTTGCCTTAAAATTTAATTCTTCTAAAATATTTTTCACCTATGTATAAATCCCTACCCCACACTGAAAGTCATTGTCACCTTTGAAAAGAGTGATGTCAAATGGCTCAACTTGCCTGTGCCCTGTGGGGTAAGTCGAGCCACCTTCTGGGGTAAGTTGAGCCACAAAACTATGTACAAAATGTATGGGGGAATTACCAGCATGTCATTTTTTTATTTAAAGTCTTTTCACTTGCTAATTCTCAATAAATACTAACATCCACTAAACGGAATAGAACAGTCATGTAAATTTGCTCCTTTCTGCCAGCATATTGATGGCTTTTTACGGTTTTTTAAAACATTGTTTTATATACATTACCATAAGTATTACCATGGCTCAACGTGCCCCATGTTGGCTGGCTCAACTTACCCCAGTCCCAGTCCGATAATTTCGCATCCACACATTTCTTATGGATCCATCATGTAAAAGACTATGACAAGAATGAAGATCCATACCTGGACTAACAATGTTGTTCTTATGTCTTTATTATATGTAAAGACATGTGTGGGTAAAAAGCACTTATAATAATCTGAAGATTCGGACACAACAAAGTCATCACTGTCAAAATCGAAACCATGAGGTCATAATTAACAATAGATTACTTTATCTCTGAAGTCTTTAATTAGTTTGTGCTTTTCCTTTTGGAATTTTTGCAGCTTCTAAATTTTATTGAAGGTGTAACCTACAACTATATTTTATCTCTCCTCATTTTCTATACATCAGACAGCCACAATTTCAATCGTGTTAATTTCATGATTTACATCAATTAATTATACTAATTAGCTTAATTAGGTATCCTTTAAACTTAAAAGTACAAATTTGACCCACTTATGATTAAAGAATAAGCCAGTGAGCCCCAAAACTATTACATATTTAGGTACTGTGATGTTACATATTTAGTTTCTTAATGAAATAAAAATTTATGCTCCCCTCGTCATGCTCCCCTCGTCTACAACCATGCAAAAATGGCCAATTGATGTTACATAATTGCTAATTACTGGTAAATGAAGTAATCTCAAGTATTTCTTTTTGTTTCAAGTAATTGGTATAAAGATTTCCTTTGATATGATACCAAATATACCCATGTAGCACATCTATTTCAAGTTTTATACCATTAATCATTTCTGTGCTTGTCGTGCAGATGTAACGATACCACCTATTTGCGGGCCCAACATAAAATGCATGACCACACAATACACGGATGGATAGTTCAAAATTCTTCAGTTTTGTCAACACGACAATAATATAGTGAAAAGATACGAAAAGAAACAACTTCAAAGTATACCAAACCAAATAATAGAAAACAATTAAGGAGGCGACCCTGTCACGGGCCAGAAACTATTGTATTGAATAGGTTACTTATGTCAGATTGGGACCATGAAGAAATTTTTAATAAAATAGTAAACAATCTATGTCAAGCAAAGAAGGTCCCAAAGTATGTTTACCCTATTTTGCTCGGGATTTTTATTCCAACAAAACGCACTGACTTCTGGGAAGAACTGTCTTTGTCTCCAGACTCTGAAGAGTGGGATAAGATTCATTTGAGAAATTTCAAAAGTTCAATTGACTCGCGTATTCGTTCTTTCTATTTTAAACTCTTTCATAAAGCCATCTCCTTAAACGACTTCTTACATAAAATTAAAAGGAAGGATTCTCCGAATTGTACATTCTGTCACTCCCTTTCAGAAACCATTATCCATGTATTTATTGATTGTAACATTGTGAAAATCATTTGGAACGAGATAGTTCTTGAAATTTCTCGACATACCAAGAAGGTTTTTAATCCATCCCCCTTTGAAAAGATTTTTGGAGTTAAAGATGACAAATTTATCACTTATATTTCCTGATCTTTAAATATTATATTTACTTATGTAATTTCAAAAATAACATTCCTTCATTTCAGGGTTTTTAAAGTCTATTTGAAAACTTGTAAGGAAACAGAATATCGCATTGCCAAAAAGAAAGGTACTCTTGCACTTCAATTTAGGAAGTGGAAATATGTGTTCTGATGTACAGTGTACTTGTGTAAGAAACTGCTTGTATATTAGATGTACTTGTTTTCTAGCTGAGCTCCTTTATTCCATGCAATACTGCTTTGATCTGATTCATTATGATTATGTTATTGTTTTGTTCTGTTTTTTATTGTTTGACTTCGATTATATTTTGATATTTATGTAATCATTTTATCGATCAATAAAAACTTAATGAAAAAAAAACTATTGTATTGAATAGTGGCGGACTAGACGTTTCTAATGAATAAGCTTCCTCAGTCTATAATCAACCAATGAGACGTATCAAGGAAACCTCTCCAAAACTTTTTGACAACCAGAAGGAATTCTTCCAAGCAAGTCTCGTTTTGAATTCGTTGAAAAATGATTTCATTTATCCTTTTCAATGATTGTGTGGGGACTTTTCGGTGGTGATTTTGATACGATTTTACGATATAGATTTAGTTCAAATCAGAGGTGGGATTTCAACCGATTTTTCGGATGCCTATTAGAGAACAGTCTGAGTTCAGAGAGTTTGTTATTTCGAGACACAAACATCGCAATATACTATTATTGATTTTAAAGATAAAATAATCCTGCAGTCCCCTTTCTCATGTATGAGACAATAATTTATTTTTTTTCTTTTGTGTATGCATGCATGGGCGTTACGGCGAGCACCTGTAATCCTAGATACATATGGC
Organism: Lytechinus pictus; assembly: GCF_037042905.1. NCBI lineage: Eukaryota > Metazoa > Echinodermata > Echinoidea > Temnopleuroida > Toxopneustidae > Lytechinus > Lytechinus pictus. Next base: position 894,912 of record NW_026974141.1, read on the forward strand.
TAATGTACATCATGTCCATTGGGGAAGCTAGCTATTAGACAGAGGTTCGTAGCTCGATCGAGCCCTCGTGATGACGTCCTTCGGTCAACCCTAGACGTAACTATTCATATATGATTAATCCATGTCTATACGAACCGTGGATATCATAAATAACTAATCAATGACAATACCGAGTTTAAGACCCTGATCTAACTCTGATCAACTAGAAATTCAATGACGTGAGATAAAATAAAACCTTTACTCATGGATTATTGGAGGGGGCGGGTGAAGTACCCCGTGGAAATCTGGTTGGTATGTTTTAATCTATGTCATTGGGCCTCTTTTACCAAATACACACGTAGACGAGAGTCACATTTCACGTTTTTGGAGGAGTTTGTGAAGAAAAAAAAAAATCACATTTATTTTTAAAGGGAGGAGGTCACATTTTTCTTGACCAAAAGCCCCTTCCTTCATTCGAGAGTGGCAAAGTATGGATTGACGCCTTGCCAAAGGACTCCTGGCCGCGATGGGATTTGAATACGCGACCATTTTGATTACGAGTCCGAAGAGTCTGAACCGCTACACTACGACGCTTCCACCATAAACACAAACAACATTGACATTATCAAAGGGAAAGGTCGTTCGTAATTCCATTCTGCGCATGATAAGAAGATTATGTGCATGATCAGAAGGTCATTGGTATCAAAGTGATATATGAGATACAGTGGCGTAGCTAGGATTTTTTTCCTGGGGGGGGGGGGGCACTGGGGGGTCCTGGCTTTTTCAGGGGGGGGGGCACAGTTTTTTCCGGTGTGTGTGTGTATGTGTCACAAGGGCGGATCCGACTATCGCCAATAGGGGACGGGGCCCGAAATTATCTTCACCTATATTTTCCCCGATAGTCACTTCTTAGTTTTATTCTTATAAAACAACATAAACATGAAATAATCTCATAAGCCTTATAAAAAGTGCGAGCGCGAAGCGCGAGCGATTTTTTTTTAACTTTCATGTATTTTGTCCTGAAAAATTAATATTCTGGGCAATGTTATGTATGATCCTGAACAAGATTCGTATGTAACTAGATGATAACTGCGAACGCCAAGCGCGAGCAGAAATTTATATTAACTGATCTAGCATTATCGAAAAGGGACCTGTTAAGGACTGCTTACAGTTACCCACGAAGACGGTATATATTTCAATAATGGGAGCGCGAAGGGCGAGCAAATTTTTTTATAGTAACATGAAATATTTTTTTTTTGCAAGTCTTCCCCTCACGTACATTATTTCATTCACTCCTCTTCCTCCTCTTATTTTCCTTTTCTTTTTTCTTTTCTTTCTCCTTCTTTTCTGTTTTTCTTTTCTTCTTTCTCCCTTGTTTTCTTTTTTTTTGCTCTGCCAATTTTTTTCAGGGGGGGCACACCAAATCTCAGGGGGGGCACGTGCCCCCCCAGGCCCCCCCGTAGCTACGCCACTGATGAGATAAGCACTAACTTTGATGTCTTAATTATTATATTGTTTTGAATCTTTTATTAGATCTACAAAAAACAACAATACAAAAAACAACAATACGTCTACTAGCGACTGGTATTTCTCTGTTGGCTACATTGTAATGTTATAACATGGACATGGTTATAACAACATGCTAATGCATTCAAAGTAGAAATGCAACAAATAACTTCATAGAGTGTTCATTGGTGTGCTATTGTTGTCATCTGGTCTATTCAATTCATTCATTCTGCTATGCAGGGCATGCCTATATACATGGGCGGAAATCTGTCCTGAAAGGTAGGGGGGACAACAGGGGCGGATCCAGATTCGCCAATGGGGGGGGGGGGGGAATTTTTTTTTTCAGCCATATGTTAATCCCCGATCGGCCGCTCGAAGATGATTTTTGTTTGTTTCATTGAAGGAGTAGTCCTCATGGCCACTTTTTAGCTTTATTCTTATAATTCAACATAAATATATAATATCATAATCATTATCTATATAATGCGAGCGCGAATCGCGAGCAATTTTTTTTTTAGGGGGGGGGGAAATTTTATGTATTTTTTCTTAAAATTTGAACGTTCTGGGCAACGTTTGTTATCCTGAAAAAGATGTATATGCAACTAAATAATTACTTCGAACGCGAAGTGCGAACAGATGTTAACTGATGGAAAAGGTTAGCCATGAATACGTTACATATTTCAACAATCAAATAATGCGAGCGCGAAGTGCGAGCTTAAATTTTTTGAAATTTTTTGCCTAAAGAATGGAAATTCTAAGCATTTTTTGTAACTGAAACATATAATAGGTATATAACTAAACAATTGATGCGAACGCGAAGCGCGAGCGGAAAATTTTGAGATTTAGACCTAAGAACGAGACACTCTATTCATGTTTGGTAAATCATGAAAAGGATGAGTAATTGGGGGCCTTCCTTACACCCGGTCCTTACATCAATAATGTCAGTGCAAAGTGCAGCCATAAAATGTTTTTTTTTATTTGAACTGATCGAAAAGGTACTTGTAAAGGACTGCTTGCACTTAGCCATGAAGACGTTACATATTTCAACAATCAAATAATGCTAGCGCGAATCGCGAGCTGAAAATTGTTGACATTTCTACAAAAAGAATCGACAATTTTAATCAATTTTCGTAATCGTGAACAGGGTAGCTATATAACTAACCGATTGATGCAAGCGAAGCGCGAGCAGAAAAATTCGAGATTTAGACCTAAAAACGGGACACTCTATTCATGTTTTGTAAATCATGAAAAGTATGTGTAAAAGGGAATCTTTCTATATTAATAATGCGAGCACAAAGCGCGAGCAGAAAATTGTTGATATTGTGATCTGAATTTGGATAATGATTTAAATAGAGAACAAGTTGAATATCTGAATAAACATGCGCGTGTTTCGGATTTAGACCTAGAATCTAGGCATTCTACATCTCTTTTATCATGAAAAATCTGAAAAAGAGTCCATTTCAGCTATATATTTCATCGCACTTAATAAAGAGCTGATATTTTTCATTGTTATTTGAGTTTTGACATGGGACCGGGACATCCTTGGGACATGTCATATGATAATGATGACTATCTTCCTATTCCTCTTGATAAACGCGACATGAAACAAAAGGGACGATTTAATCGTTAAATTATTAATATCTTATTTATTAATGCCTAATGAGGGCGAGAAATCAGATATTATTGCCTGATAAACTGTCATGAAAATCAATATTGAGACATAAATAAATCGCGAATTAAAATGCGAGCGAGTAGCCAGCGCTATCTGATACGTGTTGACAATCAGACTTGATTTTTTTTCAAACTTAAATGAAATACACAAAAATAATAGGTACTTAATAAATCAAAATTTGCGAGCGCTCAGTGCGAGCAGAAAATGTCAATATTCAGACCATGAAGCTGTCACTTTTACAGAGCACTTTTTAAAAATCAGTTTTTAAATCACACAAAATAATGAAAGTTCGATTTCCGAGGTGAAGTGTGTAATGTATATTGACTTCCAAACTTGATATTTAAGCTCCATATTGAAAAATCACCCGACATGCAATGCGAGCGCGAAGCGCGAGCGAAAATTTCATATAGTGACATGAAAGATTCTTTTTTTTTCCAAGTCTTCCCCTCATCTTATTTTAGTCACTCTGGAAAATTTGACAAGCCCCCCTCCCCAAAAAAAGAGAAGGTTTTCACCCAAAATGTAAGGTCATTTGGTCCAAAATACATGTATTATTTTGAATGTGAATGATGCATTTTTCTCCATCATAAAAGACCAAAAATAGTAGGGGGACATTTGATATTGTGTCCCCCCTACTATTTTTGGTAGGGGGACACGTCCCCCCTGTCCCCCCCTGGGATTTCCGCCCATGCCTATATATTACCTTGCTTTGAAATCTGCCTATCATAATGAAATAAATGAAAGGTCATTTCAATTCAATTCAAATTTATTTATTTCACTTCCATCAATTGTACATACATGAATTGTATACCATATATAAACATAAATATTTGTATACGTTGCAAAAAAAGAAAATAATGATACATATGTTGTGAAAAAAAAACACTTAGACAATTTGGGCAACACATTGAAGGTTTTAAATAAGTATACTATTTTTCAATAGAAATTAAATTAAGATGGAAATGGAGGGACCCACTAAAAAGCAATGCTTGTACAATGTGGGCCCCTCAAAAAATAGATAACACAACAAATAACAAAATAGCAAAGTATAAATACAGATAATCAAATGAGACAAAAATAAATAACTGAGAGGGAAGTACTCACAAAATAAATACAAAGTTATCAAAAATATACAGTTAGATAAAGGACAAAACAACCCGTCCCACCCCCCCCCCAGAAAAAGAGAAGGGAACAAAAAAAAAAAAAAAAAAAAAAAGGGGGAGAATGCCCTGAGAAGATGGATGGGTGTTGCTGTATGTAGATAGAACACATGCCGTCGTGGACTCAAGCAAACTGGATTCAATGATGTGTATAAAAGGAGAAAAAGTATATAAAATAACCTGGAAAGAATATAATGCACGAAAAATGTGATTGTTGCCGTAAACAAATAACCGGTAGGAAGGCGGATAAGCGGACAGGAGAGGAGAAAATAGAGGAGAGGATAGACACAATAATGTATGAGGTTCAATAATGAGCACATCGGAGAAGGACTTGTGTCAGATTTTTTTTTAATAAAAAAAGGATAATAATTATTTTATGTTTTAATTGTAGTCTTTAAAGTAATAATGATGACTTGACAGAGATGATGAATTAAACTTAATTTGGGAGTTTATTATAAGGTTTCAATAGAGATAATTTGAATTTAGTCTTAAAAGAGTTCAAAGATGTTGCATTTGTTATATCATTATGAAGTGAGTTCCATAACTTCGGTCCATCATATATAAATGTGTTCTGAGCCCGCAAAGTTCTTAAAAGTGGTAAATGAAATTCACCCAATCGCCTTGTTGGATAGTTGTGAATGGCAGTGCAGTGGCGTAGACAGGTTCGTACACCTGGGGGGGATGACTGGGCTGCCAACGCTAGTGAGGGCGCGAAGCGCCCGAGCGAGGGAGCGAAGCGACCGAGCGGGGGGAGGGTGTGGGAGGGGGGTGTCCCCCCTCCCACGGTTGTCCCCCCTCCCACGGTAGGGAGCTTTTGCAATTTTGAACTTGAAATCGTGCAATCTGATGCATACTTAATGAGGTAAAATAACACACACAAGCGCGCACGCACACACACACATACTCACCCCCCACACACACACACACACACGGGTGCGCGCACCACACACATACTACGCCTTGAATGGACAGACATACATCGACAAGATCTACACACCGTGGCATACGAATACAGAATGGACTGACACATAGTATTGCATATTGAACCACACTACGTATTTATTTATCTCTGTGAATTTTGCTGTTACACCTCTTCAGAAAAAAAACCAATGTCAACTGTGTACACGCAGGTATAGTTTTTGTTGTCTTGATATGGGTATGTGGTTATGAATGAAAACAGCCTCTGTGGCCATTTGTGAATAGAACACATAAACAACAAACAAATAACAATATGTCTGTTCATTATAAAGCATAATGAATACGTACATACTATGCTTTTTTTTACCTCAAAGAAACAGGCATAGTATCCATAGATGGATATTAGCTGGCGGCTCATACAGATACAAAAAACATAAACAGTATCACTATGATCCATGGAGTAACAATACTGCTCTGTAAGTTTGTGAAGAAATCGGAACCATAACGGCATTGCATCGTTTCAAATTAGGGCATTATTTACTTCTATTTGATCTCAGTCTTATAATAGTAATAATAATAATAATAATAATAATAATAATAATAATAGTAATAATAATAATAATAATAATAATAATAATAATAATAATAATAATAATAATAATAATAATAATGATAATAATACAAATAAAAAATAATACTAATACAAATAATAATGCTAATACTAATAGGTTCCTTTTATCTCGCATTTCAAGACAGGGTAAATTCACACTGCGCTTTACATGAAACAAACTTCTTTAAACATTTCAAACTTATGTCTTCATGCATCAATCAACATACTTTAAATGAATACAAAACAAAGTGCATCTTAAATAAAACAAAAATAAATAAATAGTTAACAATACAGAAAAGATGTAGCTGCTGCAAGCTTAACAACAAACTAATGTATACCAGTCAGTCCTGATATCAGTATTAGTGTAACAGTAGTCATATAGTGGGAGCATGAAGTTGAACAATTCATGATTATACATAATTATATATGTTTGTTTGAATAATACTTGTTATAAAGATAGTAGTATGGTACTCTCTGTCACGAATTATTATGTATACTGTTGTATCACATTCATTTTCTATTCTGTTTTAGATTGCGCTGATGCATTTTGCACACAATGTATAATGCCTATAACACGAGTGGGCCAGACCACACATGTATTTCAATAAAAACCGACTTGAGAAAATAACGTGTATATAAATATATAAATATATAAATAAATAAATAAATAAATGCATATAATGTATATATATATGTATAAATATCATATACCTGTAATATAATCTGATATAAACTAATAAATAAATAAATAAATATAATACATATCATATATGAGAAGGTATTGCTAGTACTCGGTTCGTGCCTGAAAAGTAGTCTCGATGAAAAGAAAAAAGTTGTTGCTTCATTCCCATACCAAAAACAGCTTGATTAACAGTTGCTAATCAGATAATAGAGACATGCGGTAAGTTGGTAAACTTACTTAAGGAGCATTCATGGCTCAACAAACAAACATATCGGTCTCTTAGTCAGTTTTACTTTTGTAGTCTTGCAAATTTGTGTCTTAGAAACCAAATATCTTGCGCCTCTTTTCGTTCCTGCCCAGTAAATACTTGTAAGATTTTCTTTTTTTTTACCGTTTGAATTGGCTTTCACCGTGTGAATGCGGCTAATAACAATAAACACAATTACAATAATGATGAGGATTATTATTATCATCATCATAATTATTATTATTATTAATATTATAATTGTTATCATTATTATTATTACTATTATTATCATCATTATGACTTATTAAGTAACCAAATATCATTCCCCAAAACCTGGGGGGATGATTGTACATGCCATCCCCCCCACCTTGTGAGGTGGGGGGATGCATCCCCCTCATCCCCCCCGTTGTCTACGCCCCTGAAAATGGATTGATTTTTTGGAAACATTGAATTAAATACATTTGGGAGGTTGTTGTTGTTATAGTTATACATAAACTGACCGAGATTAAACAAATATAAGTCTTTAATTTTCAATATTTTATTTTAAAAAAATAATGGGTCAGTATGAGACAAATATGCCGTGTGACATATAATACGTAGAGATTTCTTTTGTAATAGGAGTAATTTGTCTAAGAGTGTTTGTTGTGTATTACCCCACGCTAAAATTCCATAATTTAAATAAGGCAATATAAGGGATGAATATAATGTCAGCAGAGACGATAATGGTAAACAAAATTTAAGCTTGTTAATTATACCAATGTTGCGTGAAATAGTTTTACATATGTTATCTATGTGAAATTTCCATGAGAGCTTATTATCGACTATTATTCCAAGAAACTTAATATGGGATACATTTTCCAAGGGATTTCCATCAAAAATAATATCAACAGGAAATGTATTTATAGAGTTGCTAAACAACATATATTTTGTTTTTTGAAGATTTATTGACAATTTATTTGCTCTTATCCATTCGGTGACATTTTCTAGTTCAGAGTTGATTATATTCGCAAGGTGAAGAGGATTTTTATGTGAAAAAAATAAGTTGGAGTCGTCCGCAAAGAGAATGAAAGAAAGAACATCTGATGATCTACAAAAATCATTAATATAAACTATAAACAAAATCGGGCCTAAAAGACTACCCTGGGGAACTCCACAATTAATTTTTTTCATTTGAGAATTGCAACCGTTTAAAAAGACATATTGCTTCCTATTCATGAGGTAGCTCCTGAACCACTCCAAGGCCTTCCCACGCACTCCATAATGATGTAATTTGTTAAGTAAAATATCATGATTAATGGTGTCGAAGGCCTTGGAGAAGTTCAGGAGTGAGTGACATTGCCAATGAAGTAACTACCCAATAGTCAATTGTTAACAGTAAGAGGAGTCATTAGAAAATATTCCTTAATATGTTTATTTTCCGCTTTTATTTTTCCGCAATTATGAGTGTCTTGGATTGTGTGTACTGTTGATAAAAATTCATAAGACCATGAATGTAGGTAGGTCAGACCGGGTCTGCAGTGACCAGGGCGGATCCAGGATTTTACAAAGGGGGGGGGGGCACATTTTTCGGAGGATATTTTTGACAAGCAAAAAACAAACAAACAAACAAACAAAGGTCTTCAACCACAAATAAAGGATATTTCGTACCGGAAAAAAAATCGACAAGCCAAAAAAAAGAAAAGAAAAAGGTTTTCAACAAAAAATTATGAAAATTAAGGGTTTTTCGTACCAGAAGAAAATTGACAAGCAAAAAAAAAGAAAAAAAGAAAAAAAAAAGGTCTTCAAGTTCAAAAGAGGGGGCACACCTCTGTTTTCATGGCATTTTTACATTACAAATTTTTAATTTTGCTTCTCAAGGGGGGGGGGGCACGTGCTCCCCCCTGGATCCGCGCCTTGCAGTGACAGACCCTGATCGAAACCTTCTTCTTCTGTCTTGTGGTGTGTTGGCAACCAAACAAAAAATGACTATTTTTGCCACTGCTTTGATTTGGGGCCTTCTTTGAGAGGATGAAAAGCTTCTTTCCCTTCATCCTTTTTTTTAACTTCCTTTTTTCTTCTTCTCATTTTCCCCATTCTTTCTCATTTTGTACTCTTTTCTGTTGATTTTTCTTTTTCTTCTTTTTCTACCTCTTTTCTTTTCTCTTTCTTCTCTCTTTCTTCCTTTTTTTGTTCTTATGCCTTTCTTTTCTTATTCTTGTTCTTTTCTTATTGTTTCTTCTTTTTTCTATGTTTCTTTTCTGTATCGTTTTTCTTCTTTTTTATTTTTTCCTCTTTCCCTTTTATCTTCTTTCATTTTTATATTTTATATTACATTCTTTCATTTTTCTTCTTTTTATTTTATTTCAAACTTTGATCAACAAGTTGGTCTTGACACAAAACTAGCACAGCAGCAGCATGCTAAGACTTCACGTTCACTGACGTTGATGAACAGACGTATCCCCACACTCTCAGTACGGGCGTAAGATTGTAGCTATGATTTTCAGTTCCATGACATTTTCTCCGGCGACAATTGCTCCGATGGAGAATCTGAACATTAACCCAAACATAAAACCCAACCTCCAAAACTAAATAAACCCACATTCTTATCTTTACATTATTCTGAACCGAAAATTCTATTACAATCCTAACTCTAACCCTACGCCCTCTGAGATACTAGGACCGGAGCAATTGTCGCAGGAGCTAATGTCGTGTCTCCGCCTTTCCTTATTCCTATCATCTCCCTCTCAAGTGTTCTAGCCTATCTACGTATATTTTCAGTAAAAACCCTGGATTTAATAGTGAGACACACCTAACTGACTTTAAATCCAAGTACCGTATATAACCAGAATAAAAAACAGAGAAAGAATTGGGGGGGGGTAGAGGGAAAGAACAATAAATTACTATAATAGTAATTTGATTTTTATCGTTTTATTAATAAGTATGATGGCGAAAATAGTCAAATTGACATGGTTTCCAAATAATACGAAGACCCCCGGCTGTTTCAATTCAAGCATTACATTCATTTAAACGAGAGGGGCTAAAAAACTGTAATATAATTATTAGACTATATAGCTCTCGACGCTTTACTAGAAGTCTCTATTAAAGGGGAATCCAACCCAAATAAAAACTTGTTTCTATAAGAAAAATACAAATCAGACAAGTTGATAGGTGAAAGTTTGAACAAAATTGGACAAACAACAAGAAAGTTATAAATTTTTAAAAGTTGTAAATATTGGTAATCACTATACCCATGGAGACTTCAAATTGGCCGCATATGGGATGTCATAGTGATGTAAGGCAAGGACTACTCTTCCATGTACTCCAATACATATTATGGCTAAAATGTCATTTTCCCCAAAAGTTTTATTTCAAATTACATTTTTCTTTCATGAGGACATAAAACAATATACTACCTGGGTTATGTTTAGATTACTGCCCCAGGGGAATGGGTACTTAGGAGAAAACCAAAAATCCCTGATAATAAAGTACATGGCCTATGGGAAAGTTGTCCTTGCCTCTTGTCATAATTTACTTACCCAGTTGCCAGTTTGAAATCTACATACTATTAATGATCTCAATTTTAAAGCAGCTATAACTTTCTTATTGCTTGTCCGATTTCTTTCAAACTTTCACCATTCTGTTTAATTGATGTTTCTCCTTCCCAACACAACATTTTATGGCCAAGGCTGGATTCCCCTTTAAAGCGCTCGACAATAATGCAGCATACTTACATTGGCTCTAGTAGACAACCTTGTACCAGAAATCATTTTTTTGTCACAGGCCCATTGCATTGGAATGAATTACCCGGACACCTCCGATTCATAGAATGCATTAAACAGTTTAAACGGGAAATGGCAAAATGGGAAAAAACATTTGATATGTAATAGGGACTCTATTCTATTCTTTCTTCTCATTTTTACACATTTTATATCTTTTCATGTGTATATGTCATTTTCGTTTACTTTTAGGTAACATATGTTCAGTATCATATTTTATTTATTTTGTTATTTTCCATATTTAATTATAATTATTTCATTATTTTATTTTTCAATATTAGTATTTATGCTCTATTCTTTGTTTATATTTGATCATGTCACCATGTTTTATATTTGTGTTTGTTTACGAAGGGCCCCAACGAAAACCAGTTTGTTGCTAATTGGGCTACCCTTCCTTTAAATATTTGGAAAAAAAAATTAAAAAAATGAATGAATAAATAAATAAATGGTCATTTTGCCTCCGACGAAGATTCTGCTAGGATCGAAAGCATAGGCCCCTTTTGACTCTCTAATTTACTCCATTGGCTCTCTATTATAAGATAAGCAGTTTTCAGCAGCTTTCTTCTGCCATAAATAAATAAATAAGTAGAGCGGCTGTGCTCACTGCATTCCAAGGAATAACTTCCTACCAGGTACATGTTACTCACCTGGGTTGAATACAACACTACGCTTTGATCTTTAAATAATATGAAGGAAGATGACCAGTTTACGAATAATAATTACATTGTTTCATTATACAAAATTTAAAAAGAAAACAAAAGATTATATTTCACATAATGAAAATATAAATGAGGGACTTATTATTCTTAAGTACAATTACTTCATGATCGTGCACGTAATATATTATTTCATGATAACCCAAACGGACAATGATGAGTCGTACAGCTCCCCCAAGGTGAATAAAAACAATCAATATACAGTGCGTATCTTCAATAAAAAGTATACACTTTGAAAAATATCATGGGAATCGAAAAATATACAACATGGGCTTATTCATTTTATATGTTTATTTGGGTTTGGGTCTCATCTCTCAAATGAAAAAATAAAATTTTTGACAGAATGTTACACTTGAGTCAGCACTGTCCATTTTTGTAAAGCTCGCAAAAATCAGTTTGCGCAGAAATGCTCATTTTCACGACGTGTCAAGGTAAAAAGGCGTAAATCAACTGACCGTTTGGTACATTACTCATGCATTTCTTTTGTATTTTTAGCGAATTGAAATAAAACAGGTACATTTAAATATTTTATAACAACTTCGCCACCCTTTACACAAAAAGGGTGATAAATCGAATCCTGATAATTTTAGACCAATTTCATTACTCCCATGTGTTTCTAAAGCCCCTTTCACAATTGACGTACGACCACTTGCGACCTTTTGGTCGTGCGACAGGCTGCAACAGGCATCAATCGCCAGTCATCTCATAATATCGCACATAGGCTTTCACAGTTGCAACAGCTGTCGTACAACAAAAACAACCAGTAAAACCCGTTGCACGAGTAAGTCGATTGTGATCCTATTGTGCTCGTGCGATCACATGCGAGTGTTGCACGAGGGATTGCGAGGGGAACGGTCGCACACAACGGTAGTGCAATGTTGTAAGCCGTTGCGATCGGTCTTGCAACAGTCTTATGGCACATCATATTATCGCACCCAGTCGCAAGACAGGTCTCTGTACATGTAGGTCGCTAGCACATGTGCAAGTGTTGTACGACCTCCAGTCGAGTAAATGCGACTACTTAGTTGTGCCACCTCTCGCACCAAGTCGTGCAACGTTGAACAACACTCCCACGATGATCGCCCGACCGATGGTACGACCCCGGATACGAGCTGATGCGAGTGAATCGGTCGTATTTGATCGCGTTCGGATTTTGAACATGTTCAAAGTTCAGATGTGACCAGTCACGACCACCTCGAGTTCGTGCGACCGTCTACAACGACTGCGAGTGCTCGCAAGTCACCAAGAGATCGATCGTGCAACAGCAGAAAAAAACTGTTGCAGGCGGTCGTAAACTGGTCGGATGTCAATTGTGAAAGGGGCTGTACGGTCGCATACATGCGAATGCAACGGTAGTGGAATGTTGTAAGCCGTAATTTCGATCGGTCTTGCAACAGTCTTATATTATCGCAACCAGTCGCAAGACTGGTCTCTGTAGGTATCTAGCGCATGTGCAAGTGTTGTACGACCTCCAGTCGACTAAATGCGACTATACGTAGTTGTGTCACATCTCGCACCAAGTCGTACAACGTTGAACAACACTCACACGATGATCGCCCGACCGATGGTACGACCTGATGCGAGTAAACCAATCGTATTTGATCGCGTTTGGATTTTGAACATGTTCAGATTCAGATGCGACCAGTCACGACCACCTCCGACCACCTCAAATTCGTGCGTTCGTCTACAACCACCGCGAGTGCTCGCAAGACACCAAGAGATCGATCGTGCAACAACAAGAAAAATCTGTTGCAGGCGGTCGTAAACAGGTCGTACGTCAATTGTGAAAGGGGCTTTAGTTACTTGAAAGGGTCATTCAAAAACAACTATTGCATTATCTTAATAAAAACCAAATCATTTCTGAACAATCAGGATTTAGACATAAGCACTCAACTACGACAGCCCTATATCAAAGGTTACAGATGAATGGCTTCTTGCCATGGATAATGGGGATTATACCCGAGCCGTCTTTTTTAGATTTACAAAAAGCCTTTGACTTAGTCATCAATCACCAAATACTTTTATCTTAACTCTCTCTTCTTGGAGTTACTGGTAAATCAATCGATTGGTTCTTAAGCTATCTTTCCGATCGCAAAATCAATAATTTCAAATGTTGTACCCCGGGGTCTATATTTGGTCCGCTTCTTTTCGTTATATTCATAAATGATATGCTCTCTTCATAAATGTTCTTTTCATTTATATGTCGATGATTCTGATTTATATTTCTCGGACAAAAAACCACTTGTGGTTGAAAGAACACTTAATAATGAACTGAAAAATGTTGCAAATTGGATGAGCAAAAATCGATTACTTAATTGTAATAAAACCGTATGTTTTAGGTACTCGGCATAATGTTGGCAAGACATAAAACTCTTCACTTACGCATTCGCGAAACAGATATTCCAATGGTAGAAGGTGTTGAATATATTGGAGTTTTTATAGATAGGGAAATTAAATTGAATGCTCATTTTGATCACATGTGTTCTAAAATTGGTAATATGATTGGTTTCCTTGGCAGACTTAGGCGATTTGTTAATGAATCTAGTTTAAAATTAATATATTCTTCGGTTATCCTTCCACACTTTGATTATGCTGATATTGTTTGGCAATCTGCATCTAAAGAAATATTTGAATTCATTGCAAAAGCTACAAAATCGTGAGGGAAGAATTATTCTAAAAAATTGATCCATATTTGCATACTTCATCCTCATATATCCATGATATCTTGAAATGGAAGACTTTAAATACTCGGCAAAAGGAACATATGTACGTAGTTTTTAATAATTTTGCACCTGATTATATGAAAACACAATTTTCTCGTAAATCATACCCTTACTCTCTGCGTACAGAAAATCACTGACCTTAGTCTCCCAAAACCAAAGTCAAATAGCTGTCAACGGACATTTTTGTATATTGGGGCTACACTTTATAACAAGTTACCAATGCATTTGTTGTCTAGTTCAACGATTCAGTCCTTTAAATTCAATATTCAATTGTATCTCGCTTTTTCATAATTTGTTTTGCCTGGTGTTGGATTGTTTTAATGGGTGGGTGAGATGGGGTGATTTTTCTTTCTTGTCACGTATTCAATTTAGTTTTGTGTATATTTTTGTATATTTGTTTTATATGCATGTATTTATGTTTTAAAGAACCCCATGTCAGAACAGTGGTATTTTATTAATACCGCTGAAATGGGCCATCCTCCATATGATCTGTACGTTATGTTAAATTGAGCATGTATATATTTTATTTTTGACATGGATATAAATAAATACAAACAAACAAGTTAACATTTTAACCCTAGGCAAGCACAACCTTTACCTTTTTTGTGCCAACTAGATCTGAGGACACAAGTGAATGTAAACAAAATTTTATTTAAGACATCACCAGCACTCTTTCACTAAGTTTTTATAATTTAAGTTTGAGTAAAATAGGACTAGCAATAGAAGAGTTATGAGCATTTGAATGTCGAGATCACTAATGCTATGGAGATCCTCCCATTGGCAACGCGACCAAGATCTATGATATCACAGATGAACAACTCTCCCCTTTTGGACACTGAAAATATACCCCAAAACATATCTTTTTGCTCTTTCTAATCATATGACAAACGATTAATCAATGATATAATGTTGTGAAACCTCTGTACTTGTCCTCTCATAAAGTGAACACCTCACCTTGTGATAGATTCTATAAAAGTGAGAATATAAGCATGATAAGTGAAATAAGTACTAAAGCAATGAGGGAGTTGTACGTGTGTGACATCACAGATCTTGGTCGCATTGCCAATGGGAGGATCTACATGGCATTAGTGATCTCAATATTCAAATGCTCATAACTTTCTTATTATTCATTCAATCTTCCTCAAACTTTCAACAATATGTTTCTTTGATTTTTCTCTTCGATATGGATTCAGCTGGTTTCAAGGGTTTCATTCTCCTTTAAAGTTAGACCATCTTTGATATTTCATTTAATACTTGTTTATCCACGCTTTTCACAAGCTTGACAATGATTAAAGAACCTATAAAATAAAGCATTAGCCATTTCATGTGAATTACAGCTCGGTGTAAAGCAGATATCATCACGATGGCCTTGGTGTGTATGGGGGCGCGATAGCGCTCTATGAAGTGTTTCGGACAAGGAAACAAGATAAAAAGGTAAAAGATATCTTCAAAATCTTCCTAGTATAGGTCTATGTGTTCTTCATGATTAATGCATGGAGCTAATAGCTCCATGATTAATGTTTACTTTTATTCACATAACTATTTCGAAGTTCTGCGCAAGTCATTTTTCACGAACTTTTCAAAAGTAAGTGGTGCTCACTCAAGCGGAAAGATTTTCGACAGTCATATCGTCATTTTTGCCTAAGAATATCTGTACCAATGTTAAAAAATATGGAAAAAGCTTCAGGGTATTACAAATATATAATTTCACAGCATTATTTCTAAGAGTATCTTTTTATACTCACTTTATAACTTAATGATCCTGATACGAAACAGTCATTCTCATTTAAGGTTAATTATAACGGAATTTGCTAAAACCGGGTCATCTTGAGTAAGTATACTCTGAGAAAGATTTCACAATGGATTAAAATTAATCAAACATGTCAAGGCTATATAATTTTTTTTTCTCTTTAATCCTCATAAGAGGGACTTTATTTGTTCATAGGATATTTACAATCGTTTTTACAAAAGTCACATACAAAAATATACATAGATGAAATAACGAAACAGGAACTAAAGGATTAAAAGAACCTTTGAGACCTGTTTTAAATCAAGTCTCTTCTGATTACATTTTCTTTTTAAATAACTTCGAAGTTCTACCTTTAGATCTTTCATGAAATAAAAAGCATGAGTCATATGCTTGTCGTTTCCAAAACATTTTCTAATATAATTCCTATAGATTACAAATTGTGAAAAATTTATAATAAGGTTAACAACATTCATTTCTGTTTTTTCTATTTCATGACCTATCACGATAATTTTTTCGTTCAAAACAATCTTTACATCGAACAAAGCATTTATTAATTTAGAAACAATTTTCCAAAAAACTGTTACCACTTGACAAGTAAAAAGAATATGAATACTGGTTTCTGGAACTTTACAAATATTACATAAAATATCATTTTTAATTTTCCATTTGCAAAGGTTGTCTTTACTTGGTAGTATTCTATGAATTAATTTAAAATTAAATTGTTTAATCCTGTTGTCGTTTATAAAATCCAGTTTAAACTCTAATAATCGTTTCCAATTAAATTCAAGAGGCAAGCCCAAGAAATCGTTCCAAAAATAAATACAAGGGAGGTCTCTTTTCTCCTTTTCAATCATCAAATGATAAAAATGTCTGGCTTTCATGCCATTGATTTTTATACAGTCACCTGTTGATATTTCAATAGTGCTAGATTTCGATGACATGCTATTTACATTTCGTGCACTATATTACGTAACTTGTCAAGCCAGAACTTCGGGAACGCATTTTTTATTTTCAACAATTCAAAGGTAGAAAGTAATTCTCTTTCTTTAAAAATAGTGCATATTGAATCAATCTTCTTCCATTCACCACCTGTTACGATTTGTTTAACTTTCAAAATATTGTTCTTTATCCAGTTAGGAAAATATAATACATCTTTTTTATACTTTATGTTACTATTGTACCAAATAATTTCGTTTTCAATATTCGTTACTTTAAACATATCAATATACTTTAAATCAGCCCATGAACAGAACATGTCAACATAAAATATGGGCAAATGTTTTTTCATACAAATACGATACATATCACTCTTTTTGCAATTAAAAGTCAAACAAAGAGGCAAATCCTCGCCGATTTTATGAGTCCAATATTCAAACAGGGTTTTCCAACCACTGTCTTCACCTGTAAAATATTTTTTGATCCATGATAAACGTAGTGATCGACATTTTGTCTTTAAGTCAATCATTCCTAATCCCCCTTCTTTTTCAGGATTATGACAAATATTACGTTTCACCATTTCTTTTTTGGAATTCCACAAAAAATTGTAAACTAGTTTATTAATATCTTTGATTATTTTAGAAGGGATTGGTACTGCCGTAGCAGTATGTACTATCTGTGACATTACTAAAAATTTTATTACCACCACTTTTCCATGTAATGATAATTTTCTCATTTTCCATGAGTCAAGTGTATTTTTTATTTTTTGAACTTTATTTTCCCAATTGAGAGATTGAACAACAGAATATTTTTTTCCAACAAAAACACCAAGACATTTTATAGGATCTTCAGTAAAAAGAAGATTGTTAGTTTCATTGTTGTTTATATTCATTTTCATAAGATTTGATTTAGTCCAATTGATTTTTGGCCCAGCATATTTTCCAAACGTCTCGACTTCTTTCATTATCTTTTTGATGCATTGTATAGAATCAGTAAAAATTGTTGTATCGTCTGCATATTGTACGATACGTATATCTCTATCGTTCAATCTATGTGGAATTTGGATCCCTTGTATTTGATTATTTTGTCTAATTTTCTGAGCTAAAACCTCTGCAACAATAATAAATAAATATGCCGAAAGTGGGCAACCTTGCCTTACGCCTCTCTCTATTGAAAATTTATCTGATATCCAACCAACATTTAAAACACGTCCACATGCACCATTATATAACGTTTCTATCCATCTTAAAAACGAATCTTTAAAATTGAGTTCTTTTAACAAAAAGAATAGGAAATCATGATTCATGGTATCGAAACCTTTTTTGAAATCTAAAAACATCACAACACCTGGTTTCTTTGTAAACACACAATAGTCAATAGTATCTTGAATCAATCTAATACATTCAGAAGCAGATCGATTTTTTAAAAATCCAGCTTGATCTTGTGATATCAGTTTATCTATCACTTCAAGGCTATATAATGCGAATGATCGCAACAACGCTATGCGATATCTAAACATTCCCTTGCTTAACCTTAGGAAATGGCATATTAATGAATAAAATTACTTTATTCATAAGGCCTACCACCATAATTTTCTTCCTTTTTTTTCGCGTGACATGAGGAGGGAGATTTGTTTAATCTCCCCTGTACCTACTTCATGTTTAAAAAATAACCTCCATTGTTCTGGAGAAAAAAGAAATAAAAAAATATGAGGTATTTCAGTTTACTATATTTCATGTTTAAGTTGAAAGGATGGTATTTTTATGTCTCGCGCATTTAGATATACGGAAGCATTAAAGATGGCAAAAAAGACGTGTTGACAAACAACTTCGTAAGTCGACTTAGCGAAACAAATACAGTTCATAAGTCGACTTCGCGAGATAACTTAGCTGGCATCCGAATACCTCTGTAGTTTACTTAGATCACCACACCGGCCACATTACAGACTTCGTTCTAGTGAAGACACTACAATTTTACACATTCCTAGAGTTGTTTCAAAGGGGGGAAGGGGGGCTAGCTTTGTTTTTTGCGGTCCCAAACTATGGAATAGTTTACCAACTTCTGTTGAATCGTTAAAAGACATTTTAAAACATATTTATTTTTGTTGTAGTGTAATTGTAATATTGAAGAGCAATTAAAGCGCATAAAGCAATTTTAATTGATTATGCGCTATGTACCCATTTATGATTATTATCATTATTATGATAATTATTATTGTTATTGTTATTATCTCGCGAAGTTGACATACAACTTTTCATATGTCGACTTGGAGAGAACGTATCTCGCCCTGTTGACACAAAACGTTTTGTATGTCGTCTTGGCGTAATGTCACCACTTCTACAAGTCGACGTCACCTTAAAACTTTCCTAGAGATGACATCAGGACTCTTTAGACACATACATTAGCGACAATCGCTAAATGGACTGACCAATCAACATCAAGGTCAGTGTTGTATACATGTGCATCTGCTTTAAAATACTGACCAGGAACCAATCACAAGTGTTCTTTCATATTTGCTTTTCATCGCTCAGTTTTGTGTTACCGGGACCAGATGAGTAAGTTACCATGACTTAACAAGCGACAGATTACCCTTCCACGTGGCTGACTAAGCTCCAAGAAAATGTTCCAGTCGATCGTGCCTAACTTACAAACATTTTTTTTCTGTGTGAAACAATGCCCAAGACTTTTTAAGATTATGGTGATAGCATTGCGAATAAAATAAAGAAAAAAAAAAGTATTGTCCAATGACGAAACAACATTCGTATTTCGGTGCATTCAGAATGCTGAATAATTTTAAAAACGCCCTTTTTTCCGGCGTTTAAGTTTTCCTCTGTATCGAGATCTGAAACTCGCTTGCTTTTGCGTCCGGGTGGGTGTTTCATAAAGCTGTTCGTAAGATAAGAGTGACTTTAAGAACGACTGGTGATCCTTTCTTTTGGTAAATGGGATACACCATTGGAGATGGTTTAGCGCGTAAGAAAGGTTCACCAGTCGTTCTTAAAGTCGCTCTTAACTTACGAACAGCTTCATGAAATGGCCCCCAGGAATGGAGGACACTGAACATCTATTTGTGCCTCATATCTGCGTTATGTAATTTCGTTATGCTGCTGGTGTGTAAGGTTTAAAGAGAAATTCCAGTAGTTGCAGTAAACACTGATTTCATGAGAAAGTCTGCAAAACAAGGCTTAATTGTCAGTATAGCATCGAGGATCTAGATCTGGTACAGTTACATAAACTGAACTTTGTGAAATCTTGAAATCTACGCTGAAAAATGTTCAGGCTGAAGATCCCCAACACATGCAGATAAGCGCACGTGGGACAGTGTATAATTATTGCTTCGAATGTCGGGCCCGACGCTCTACCCGAATCCTGTGCTTATTTGCTGATTTCTCAGCAATTACACAATTTCTTCCAGAATCCTTTGGCACATATGTTTTATTTATACAAACAGACACTTTGGTGGTCATTTCATTGGATTCTGTACGTACTCATTTTGATATCGTTACCAAAACTAGCATTTACCTTTACTCGTCATTGAACACACCCCAAATCAACTAGAACAGCAAGAGTGAAAACATAACTTATTTGCCCCATTATTTTTTAAAATTATCATTGCAGGTTGGATAGGATCGGTGTCGATCGGGTTAACTCTGATGGTCGCCCCGCTGGTCAACATTCTCACCGCGCGATTCGGATGCCGACGTGTCGCTATATTAGGCCTCTTAGTCTCGGCTGGTGCTCTCATTGTGACGTCATTTCTCACGGACATTTTGGCGGTGTTTTTCGTGTATGGACTAGTGTTCGGCGGAGGTGCCGGTATACTGTGTGTTTGCTGTTATGACGCAGTGCTTTTCTACTTCCCCGAAGAAAATAACGTGAGGGCTATGGGTTTGCTTCTCAGTGGAACAAGCTTTGGTTAGTATTCAAGTAATTTACATTGTAGGGGCCAGGCTCGACTAGCACTTGTGCTATTTTCTGGTCCCTTTTATCAGCTCTTAACATATACATGTATGTTTCATTTCTGTAATATTTATATGCATGACATAATAATGTAATATGTAAACATCTGTAAATATGTTGTTATCGTTGGTGAATAAAATAAAATAAAATCAAATCAAATAATTATACAAGTAATTTCTATAATAGCAATGAGATCTGGGGCCCGTTGCGGAAAGATAATAAAGAAAATAATAGGAAAATAATTATCTTGCTCAACTTGATTTTCAGCCAATGAAGCACCCGTATTCGGGACTTGCGCTTGATATTTTGACTTGCGTTTAAACGCAACTCTTTCTGCAACAGGCCCCTGGAAGTGGGTGGCATAAGGGAACAGGGTAGACCAAAGCTTACATGACGATGGTGAATCAGAAATTATGAACACGTACGGAGGTTAACTAAGAAGTTTTCACTCCACGACGCACGACAGATTCAAGAACATAGAAAATGTATTGTCCGTTGCCCTTCATGATAAAGCACAACTAATGAGTCTGTTTCGAAAATTGGTTATCAAAACAGCAGCTTCGTCCTTGACTCTGGATGGACGGCATGTTTGAAAATTTTCGCCAGCTCCGAAATTGAGGATGAAACTGCTCGTCAAAAACGTCCCAACCGTTCTTTGCAGTTGGTGGGCATTGTCAATACTGTGTTCTTGAGTCCATCCCCGTTGCAGTTCGAGGGCATGGAATGGCTTTAGCCTATGCCGTCTCGGGTGTTACGAACAAGAAAGCTGCTCAAGACAGAAATAAGTGGAAGGAGGGAGTTTCATCAGAGAGGCAGTAACGCCTTCTTAGACGAAAGAGAGAAAATGCTGACTGAAAGAACCAACGATAGTGATGATATTGATGAGGATGATGATGAAGAGGAGGCTGAGAATAATGATGATGACAATGGTAATAATGATGTTTATGAGGATGAGGATGAAAATGATGATGCTGATGATGAGGGCGAGGATGATGATAATTCAATTAAAAACGTTTTCATTCAAAACACCCGGAAAAAACACCCCTGGGCATCATATTTCTGCAGTCCCTTAACACAAAAAAATAATACAAAATAACCTCATGCTGTACTTCAAAATAAAAGTTTCCAAAAACAGTGTTATATAATTCTTCCCGGTGTTCGAGTATTCGTTCCCAACTGGCAGACTGGAGGCAACTAAGACGTGCAGTTTATAATTGATGAGAAATGGTGAAGATACGTGCAATGCAGCACTGCAAAGTCTAGTTTGCTCTTATAATATATTAGAAAGGAGAGTTTAAAGACCGTATGCGCAAGAAAGAGTCTTTTTAGGGAAGTGCCCTGGTTTTTGCTTTTTTTACGACTGCAGGAATTACGCAATCGACGCAAATATGCCGAATGTGTCCGGAAAACTTGACGCCTCAATCGATATTTTGATTCTTTCATGGCAGCCATGCCGGGTTACACTTCGTAATTCCGAAGGTTCGTTATTCCGAAGGTTCTTTATTCCGAAGGTTCGTAATTCCGAAACACGTAAATTGCCTATACCTCGATGTTCGTTAATCCGAAAACGTAAAAGGGTTCGTAAATCCGAACATTTGTGGCGGTATTCCGAAGGTTCGTTTTTCCGAAGGTTCGATAATCCGAAAACGAAATAAGGTTTGATGTTCCGAAGGTTCGTTAATCCGAAAACGAAATAAGGTTCGTTGTTCCGAAGGTTCATTAATCCGAAAACGAAATAAGGTTCGTTGTTCCGAAGGTTTGTTAGTCCGAAAACGAAATAAGGTTCGTTGATCATTTCTTTTTCGGACTAACGAACCTTCGGAATTACGAACCTCATTTCGTTTTCGGACTAACGAACCTTATTTCGTTTTCGGATTAACGAACCATCGGAATTACGAACCTTCGGAATTACGAACCTTCGGAAATACGAACCTTCGGAATAACCGAACCTTCGGAATAACGAAGCTTCGGAATGACGAATGTATGCGGCCATGCCGTACTTCGACACAAATCAACATGTACACAAAATATATCTCCAGTTTATCCAAGCGTAATATACCTCCTTAAAATGGTATTGAATTATTGAGAAAAGACACTCTTCAATGAGTTTTTCAGGACATCTATTCATTGCATGTTTGCCATCAAATTCGTGTTTATTTTTTAGGTGTCGACTGCTGATTTCTGTCTTTCCCATAATCTTTCTACAGGGACTTGTTCAAGTGGGTACTAGGCTACCTTTTTTGAAAAAAAAAATTAATTGAAATTAAACGGCCCTTTACAATTATCTTTAAGTGATTTTAGAATTTACGAGATTCTTTCTTTTCCATACATTAAATCTTTCTTTAAACGTGTAAAATGTTCTCAAATTTTTGTTCCCTATATAGGTCTGCTTTCATTTACACCCCTAATGTCTTTCATCATTTCAATGTATGGTTGGAGGACCCTTCTTCGAATACTTGGTCCACTTCTCTTCATGGTTGGATTCCCATGTGTCTGCACATTTGGTGAACCCCCACCCCACCCTTCAGATATCAGTGCCAGCGTTGACAAACCGGGGAGCATTCCCCAGCAGAAGGATACCAAAGAATTTGAACCGTTGAAGGGGGACTATAGAATCCTAGATACGTCCAAACAAACAGTATCTTCAACAGAACAATCTGATGACTTCCCGCCAGGAAAGGAAAGTCATATTGATAGCTGTAAAGTAAAGGTGACTGAAGCGAGATACCAAAGAATAAAAGATATGGACACGATGGCTTCTGGCGGGCGCTGTTTTTATGAACCCGATAAATGGACTTTACCGTGTGCGGATGGAGAGACGGGTAACGCTAAAGTACTAGGAACTTCATCGAATCCAAACATGACGAGGAGAATCCTAGTTGCTCTGACTCTTCCAGAACTTTGGTTGATATCAATATCAATGATACTTAATGGCATGGGAGACTGCTTTTACTTAGTCAATTGGGTGAGTATGGAACCCGTCTGTCTAATAATAATAATAATATTCCGCATTTATATAGCGCTTAACACATCGGAACGACGTCTCTAAGCGCTTTACAGATATATTATTACCCCGGTCATCGGATCCTTGCATGCCCGCATACAATGCATGCACCTTCTCCACTCCCTGGGGAGCATTCCAACAAGAGTTCTAAGACTCAATTGCTAGGCATACTACATAGGCTTTCGCATCCTACCGGGAACCCATTTAACACCTGGGTGGAGAGTGGCAAATTGTGGATTGACGCCTTGCCAAAGGACGCTAGGCCATGGTGGGATTCGAACACACGACCCTCTGATTACAAGGCGAGAGTCAGAACCGCTACACCACGGCACTTCCACTAGACTTGGGGCAGTGACTCTCTATAATTGCAAAATTATTATTTTGGTCCCCAGTCACGCTCCTCACGGAGTGATAATCGTAGATCAGTCCCTGAAATGAAATTTGCATCTTTTGAGAGTGAATTTTAGCTGTTTATGGAGTGTATGTCCAAAATATACACAGTACATATTGCTTCAAAAGGAGCTATATATAGCGTTCTCTCCGTGCTGCAAAGATACACAGTTCCTTCCAAAATTACTGGTCTATGCGCTTATAGGGAACAAATTAGCACTTTTATACTGCTTTCAGTTACTCGCTGGTCCAGACCAGCTCCGGGCAAAATCGTAAAATTTTGACTTTAACAATGCCGCGTGCTCCATTAGCCCGTGCCAGACCGGTGCTTTTTTGACGCTGTTATTATTGGCAGCACCAGACCAGTGCCATCCATTATGTGCCCGAGTATTTGAATTTTAGCAGCGACGCTCTGTTACGTTGTTACTGAACGCTTGTGGTGCGAACTATTTCAGTGCGAGCCTGGTGCAGACCGAAAAATCGTGAGTTACTGAAAATGGTATTTTAGATTATGTTTAGATAATGAAATCATCGTATAAGAGACAAATACTCATCCGTGATCTGCTATGAATTTTTATGCTCAATGTTCTGTATGTAAATAAAGGCTTGCCAATCCAATCATTCATGTGATCGGGGCTCGATTGCAGAAAGTTACTTTAATCCAGTGGTATATTCCATGGGATCGTTGATTTCGATCGGAAGTTGATAACCGTTACCGTAGGTAAGTTGGATGGCAAAGTTTTAGAAATTTACCCCCATTGTTCTGCACTCCACCCAGGTGAGATGAATGGGTACACGGCATGATTAATTCCTTGAATGCACCCAGCGCCTTCGGAAGCTGGAGCTACAGCCTGGGATAGTGCGCCATTGAATATAGGCAACTACATAATCGGCGCCTCATATACGCTATCTGCCCATTTCCCACTGTTTACGACTCGAGCCACGATTGAAACGCGGGTCTTAATCGTGGAGTAATCGTAATGATTAGAACGTATAATATCGTACCAAATCAATCGAGGCAATCGTATTGATCGTAGAAAAAAACTTTGAATCTTATTCTTTACACATGTTTGCGATCAGTTACGAAAGGCAAATCGTCAGGGCCCTGTGCACGGAGGATTATTTACTGGGGGTGCTGAGCATTGTGACAGCATGCACCCCCAGTAACAATAGACGATCCTCCGTGGCCAGATCCATGCTACTCGTGTTGTTCGTAACGGTTCACACGACAGTGGAAACGAAGGATATATATTTTACAGTGAATGATACATTTTATGCAACAGGTTCTGACGTCACGAACATACCCTTTTCCAGACATTGTTACACCAGTAAACTGACTCCAGACCGATCAAATCTATTTGTAACGTTAATTCCAATGACGGACCAGTAGTCGGTTTGGAATCGATTTCGTTGTTGTGACTGTCATCTCTCTCTCTCTCTCTCTCTGACAGATAAACTACATGATGTCAGTGGGGTTCACAGAAATGACAGGAGTGCGGGTCGTGTCCGTGATCGGGTTCGCAAACCTCGTCGGGAAGATCGTCATCAGTGCGATAGGAGACTACATTCCATTTCCACGGGTTTTCCTTCTCGTCATTGCCAATGGAATCAGCATCGTGATCATGCTCCTCGTCATGTTTACTAGGAGTGAGGTCATTATGTACGGCATTGCTGTGGGTAGGTTCAGAAAATGTACGGTCGTTCCATGGACCTAGTAGGTCCAGTCTTACTAACTAGAATATGGCATTATTCAGTCCTCCAACTACCGAGATTAATGTGATATATCCTAGTTTATAATTACTACGGGCATGGAATTGGTATCTTTCAGGGGGCATGTAATGGGGGGGGGGTTGGGTTGTCAGAATTCACGAGAGTTTTTAAAGGAAGTCGTTCCCGCGATTCAAGTGGACGCTGTTAGACGGACTGCTGCACTCGCCGGCATTTCAAAGATCATCAAGATAATTTGAACGCAGTCGCCAATCAATCAGCCAGTCGCATAGCAAGTGTTCACACACATCGGCGCTGGCCCAAAGCTGCTGATATCACTTCACTCAGCAGAAGGAAGTGGAGCAAACCGGCCATGATCTTCTAACAGCAGCCGAAGCATACGCAAACTGAGAATCATCACATTTCAGGCATTCAGCACTCGTTTGAATGAGCGCTGTATTACGCTGGTGTCAGTTATGGGCCGCTGGCACCGTCCGCAGCAGGGACGTATGTCCAACAGCATTCTCTTGATCCCGGGAATGATTACCTTTAATCCAAAATCGCGTTGACATGGTGAAATTCTGATCAGTAGGCCTCTCATCCAATGCATTGACAATGCACAATTGATTTGTTAATTTTTGCCTCTCCTCAAGTTTTCATGGAAGACTTCACAACTAAAGTTGTGACATTTCAAAGAAAGTATGAATACCAAATAATGGTCATAAGATAATTTTCATTTCCTTTTTTTCTCTAGTTGTCGGCGGAGTAACGATGACGACGACCAACACAATCAGTTATAGCCTTTCAAACGAATTCTTTGGACCGCAGAGGGCGCTAGAGACCTCGGGTATTATTTTATGCACCTATGGATCTGGATATGTTCTTGGATCTCTTGTCGGTAATGAACGTGACATATCAGTGATGATGATGATGATGGTGGTGGTGGTGTTGGTGATAAGGATGATCAGGTGATGGTGATGCTGAAGATGGTATAATGATGATGATGCCAATGATGAGGAGGAGGACGACGGGGAAGACGGTTGTGGTAAAAGTGATACAAGTGATTGGATCGATGATCGTGTTGTTGAGGTTGGTGTTTTTGATGATGGTGATGATGATGATGAAGAGGACGTGGGAGTGGTAATGATATAATAGCGATGGGGTCGATGATCGTCATGATGATGTTCTGATGATGTTGATGATGATATTGATGATTATGGTGCTAGTGAAGATGAGATTATGAGGACGAGGAGGTGATGGTGACGATGACGATGGTCCATATGAAAATCCATATTTTCATAAGCAGGACGAGGAAGACGGTGATGGTAGAAGTGATACAAGTGATGGGATCGTCATCATCATCATCAATGATGATGACGATAATGGAGATGGGATCTTTAATCATGACGATTAAGATAATGATGGTGATGAATACTTTTCACAGTTAAAAGAATTTTTGTTTCTTCTTCGCATTTTCAGGTGAGAGTATCGACAAAACTGGGTCTTACACAAGTGCAATTTGGTCTTTCATTGGAATGCACCTTGTATCAGGTCTTTGTGTTTTAATGTCTCCTGTGTACCAACGTTTCTTCGCCCCAGACCGATTTGTGACTTACGAACTCTATCGGAAAAAGAAGGAGGCGAGGAAAAAATGCTCGGTGTCTCAAAAGCAGTCATTTGATTGCAAAATTGGTAACATACCGTTAAGTCAGAAGATTTTTTGTGATCGAGTAACGAGTGTTTGATAGTAAACAGCTTAAGGCATCTAGGATCCCAATAGAGACTCGGCGCCTAAGATGAATAACAATAATAATAACTTTTATTTACTCAGGGTAGCCACTCTCAGCTGTATGCTGATCTTCCTGCGGGCCCTGCATAACTTTCATAATATGTCATTATTACCCTTCTCCGTTCTCGTACGTCGAGCGCCTGACAAGAGAGCAGAAGGTCCAATTTTTCAAGTCTTTGGTATGACTCGGCCGAGGATCGAACCCACGACCTCCCGTTCATGAGGCGGACGCTCTACCACTGAGCCACCATGTTACACATTACAGAGATGAACAAATCAATATTGAATCAACTTTTCAACCACATAATATATTATTTACCTTAAATCAATTATCTGTAGAAGAATTTAGTTTAATGACGATTATACTAAAAAGAATGAATATTAACAGAATTTTCTCGCTTAAGGTGGTGAATAACATGGGATTTACAGCAAGGAAATATACATTTTTCTTGTATGAGTGCGTAACACTTATTATCAAGTCGCTGCAAAAACATACTGTATACCGTGTTAAGTTTCGAAATCATTATGATGAAAATTATGATCATGGCATAATTAATGAAATGAAATTAATGAAAAATAATATATGGTGGATGGAAATGGCTATTGATCTTATTAACTCTTCCAATACACTTATTGCCAACTTGATTGAAATATTATCTCACAGGTTTACTTATTACATTGTGATGGGATAGTTATATTGCAGATATATATCTATATGTTTTTATTAAAAAAAAATACCATATTGCAATATTTTCTTCATTACTATTTCTATTTTATCATTCAAATCTATTCCTATTTTAATAAAAACAAAAACATTTTTAACCTACTACAACATATTTCGTATTTTCTTTTATTCTGGTGCCCGTCGCAGAAAGAGTAAATTGCAAGTTAAGCCCCTTTCACAATTGACGTACGACCTGTTTACGACCACCTGCAACAGTTTTTTCTTGTTGTTGCACGATCGATCCCTTGGTGTCTTGCGAGCACTCGCAGTCGTTGTAGACGATCGCACAAACTCGAGGTGGTCGGAGGTGATCGTGACTGGTCGCATCTGAACTTTGAACATGTTCAAAATCCAAACGCGATCAAATACGATTGATTCACTCGCAACAGGTCGTACCATCGGTCGGGCGATCATCGTGTGAGTGTTGTTCAACGTTGTACGACTTGGTGCGAGAGGTGGCACAACTAAGTATAGTCGCATTTAGTCGACTGGAGGTCGTACAACACTTGCACATGTGCTGGAGACCTACAGAGACCAGTCTTGCGACTGGGTGCGATAATATGAGACTGTTGCAAGACCGATCGAAATTACGGCTTACTACATTCCACTACCGTTGCATTCGCATGTATGCGACCGTTCAGCCCCTTTCACAATTGACGTCCGACCAGTTTACGACCGCCTGCAACAGTTTTTTTCTTGTTGTTGCACGATCGATCTCTTGGTGTCTTGCGAGCACTCGCAGTCGTTGTAGACGGTCGCACGAACTCGAGGTGGTCGTGGCTGGTCACATCTGAACTTTGAACATGTTCAAAATCCGAACGCGATCAAATACGATCGATTCACTCGCATCAGGCCGTACCCGGGGTCGTACTATCGGTCGGGCGATCATCGTGCGAGTGTTGTTCAACGTTGTACGACTTGGTGCGAGAGGTGGCACAACTAAGTAGTCGCATTTACTTGACTGGAGGTCGTGCAACACTTGCACATGTGCAAGCGACCTACATGTACAGAGACCTGTCTTGCGACTGGTTGCGATAATAATATGGGCCATAAGACTGTTGCAAGACCGATCGCAACGGCTTACAACATTGCACTACCATTTCATTCGCATGTATGCGACCGTTCCACTCGCAATCCCTCGTGCAACACTCGCATGTGATCGCACGAGCACAATAAGAGCATATGCGACTTACTCGTGCAACGGGGTTTACTGGTTGTTTTTGTTGTACGACAGCTGTTGCAACTGTGAAAGCCTCTGTGCGATCTTATGAGATGACTAGCGATTGATGCCTGTTGCAGCCTGTCGCACGACCAAAAGGTCGCAAATGGTCGTACGTCAATTGTGAAAGGGGCTTAAGGCCACCGCACACCTTACGACTGTTCGCGATCCGATTTTGGAACAATTTGCATTTTGCTCATTTTCTGAAAATGTGAATGGACCACATCATTTTATTTGAGGTTAAAATTAATTGAAAGAATACTAATATAACCATTTTGTAAGATTGTAAGCCTTTATTTTGGATTAATGGCCATATTAGTTTCAAATCGTAGCCAATCGTACGA
Organism: Lytechinus pictus; assembly: GCF_037042905.1. Taxonomy (NCBI): domain Eukaryota; kingdom Metazoa; phylum Echinodermata; class Echinoidea; order Temnopleuroida; family Toxopneustidae; genus Lytechinus; species Lytechinus pictus. The sequence goes on from NW_026974141.1 coordinate 924,703, forward strand.
CTGCTATGACGTCATTACGACTAGATATTAAATTTGGTTTTATTCTAAGAAGGATGATAGCATAGTCACAGATTTCAACATAGGTATTCGTACGATGATTTCGAACATTACACATTAAGATATTCCAAGTCTCAATATTAGCATCAAGTTCTACTACGTTTTATTCCAAAATTGAGTCGCAGACCAGTCGCAAGGTGTGCGGTCGCCTTAAAGTGCGTAGTTTTTATTTGATTGCAAACTAAGTTGCTACGATTTAGGGGGTTGCGTTTAAACCTATAACAATTTCTATTGATATGTTCTTCCAGTTGATAACTATTGTTGCGGATTCATGTATTATTTTGCCATTCAAATATATCAATATAGAATATGGTATGTTATACATACAACACATGTATAGATCCTTGACAGCTGATTGGATGAAAGCGTGTCACATGACATTCAGAGGAATCAGCTCTAGCACGCTAAGATATGCTAGCCGTGCTATAGTCGACTATTGCACGCTCGTGCTATAGTCTATAGTCGACTATAGCACGCTTAAGTAAATGAGCCAGCACTGCAAGATCACTGGGCACACTGAACCCATTGATAGCCCCGTACACGTTAAGTGAATTAGCGCGTAATCACGTTTTTGTATATCTCTGACCGATGTACGTAGCACTGCGCATACACGTTGCTAAGCTGAACACAATGCGCGTACGTACGTTGCTAAGCAAATTATTCCCAGGGTACGGCTGCGTACCTTCTGGGTTTCCTTCTGGGTTTTATGGAATTCGTTCACAAATTAGACTTCATGGATCTATGTTGAAAGTACTTGACTCTCCTGGGATTACTGGAGTAAATCTACTCGACGCTCAAAAGACAACATTGTAAGCAAAATAAGACCTAATGCGCGTTAGTCATATACTACACCTATAGATCTAGCCTATGTAGATCTAGTCTAAAGTGTAAGCTATTGGTGTTGTATAAAACAAATATTCAATGTTGTATTCGTGCGACGTTCCGAATATTACATTCGTTGCAAGTTGATACAGCCTATTCAACTCCGCTTCGCGTCGTTGAATAGACTGTTTCAACTTGCACACTCATGCAATATTCGGAACGATCGCACTCATCAACATTGAATATTTGTATACTATATTTGGCTTAAAATCCAACACAATGGGAATGAAATGTTTGAACTCGGTTTCCTAAGAGGCCCAAATTTATTCATGATATACACAAATAAAACTGTTTATCGTTTCATTCTAAAGGTAATAAATTCATCAAAATCGGACATTTTTTTTAGGGGGGATTCATTAATTCAAAAATTAATCATTTTGTCTTCTCTTCATTATAATGTTGAATAATGTTTAATTCATCCCTGAATATCTGGAAGTGTGCAATTTTTCAGGCATATTTTGACTTGGCGAAGAATATTGTTATCACTTAGGCACATAATGAAACAATGAAATACAAAAAAAAAGTTATAGTGAGTGACATCACCGACTTTCTGCTCGAAATGCAAATGAAGAACATGACGTCACTCATTTTTTAAAATGAAATAATGAAATAAAAATACAAAGTTATAGTGATATCACCGACTGTCTCATTTGCATTTCTATGCATATAACTTTATAGCGAAGAATAAGTGCAATTTTGAAATGACATTTCTTTCATACATCCGATTTTGACAATAATTTCAGTATTATAATTATTTGATTTTTCTACTTTTTTTCCAAATCAACTTTTTGTTGGGGTGAACAGGATCTTTGACATTGTGATTTTCCGGGCCATGAAAATTAATCAATATTTTCAAATTTTAGTTTTTACTGTATTTTTGCTGCCTATAATGTTTCAGCTGTCAAATAACATTTTAATGTATTCCATTGTTATCTACTTCTACTAGAAATATCGGTGTGCGTGTGTGTGTGTTGGAGAGTATTTAGATGTACACGGCGAACTGTGAGATTTTTGCCCCCCCCCCCCCCCACGATCCGTTAGTAAAATCGTTTTAAATCTTTCAATTTTCCGGACAGCGAATTAAAATGTGAAATTTTGCAGGTTTTTCTCTTTTGATTTTTGAAAATAGTTTTGTTTTTCAGTTACAATGTATTTTAATAAAGGATGTCAAAAGTACTCAGACGTACGTAAAAGCTCGTTATCTCTAGATTCACATTTTGAAGAGCACAATAAAAGTTGTATCAATGTAATGGTGTAGTCAGTACTTCTGATTTGCAACAATTGAATGTGCTAAATGGAGGATAAAACAAACTAATAATTCAATCTACAGGTCGCACGGGCCTAATCACAACTGGCAGGCCATAAATATTCATTCGAGCCAACCCATTGCTCAATTTTTAAATTTGATATTGCTGATTGACAAAAATGAATGAATATGACTGACAATCTAACACTGATTCTAGGGAGGGTACCTACTGAACTTACTTTTTCCAAATTGGAAAGATATATCACCACTATGGAACTATATTTTTACTGGCGGAAGAATTAGGGTCATTTTACTCTCTCAAGTGATGAATTTGGTCCCGGCAGGTGTAGTCTTCATAAATGCTGATTTATTTTTAAAATGAGCCGGTCGGGGTACCCTTTTCTGGTCAGATATGGAATGTCAGACATTTATCCTATCCACTGGTATTAAACATTCAACCCTCGAATTTCCTCCTTAGTTTTTATAAATTCTTTTTAAGTGCCACTTTAACACACGAGTCTATGGGAAATGCATTAGGCCTGTGAGCCCTAAACTACTCGAGACAGCTTCCATGTACGATGATATTTCCATTATGACGTATCTGCCTGATATCCAATCAAATCCTTCCAAATCATATTACACCGTCGACAAAAATCATTAGTACTGAACTATTCAACAGAGGACAATCTTTGGAAGACGATGAATGACAAAATAGCGATTTGTATCTCCATTTCCAGAGCATGTGGTATGGTAAGTACTAAGTACTGTCAGTCTCAGAGCATGTGGTATGGTAAGTATTATAGAATGGATGAGAAAATCCCTGCAACCTGATTGGTTGAGAGCTATGCAAGAATTTTATTTCCAATTAAAATTCATTTTTATCAAATTTCCAAAAGATAAAAAAATAGAAATACAGTAAATTGAAATTGAAATGGTTTATTAAGAAAACTTCATCGCAGCCGAAGGCGGAATTGCGAAATTCTATACAAGGTAAAATACAAAATATATACAATATCAATGACCATAACAAAATGACATTGTAATGGTTTGTATAATCACAAGGGCAATATGAATTGCAATTGATCGGCATATACCACATGTTCTGATAGTACTTACCATGCCACATGATCTGAGACTGTACAAGGAACAAACCCTGGGTCCCGTAACACAAAGGTTAGCAATCGATCGTATGCTTGATTTTTACGATTGATTGTGTAGTCAATGGAATCAATCGTAGAAAAATGAGTTACGATCATTGCTAAGCTTTGTTATACGGGCCCCAGCTGGGTTACTCTTCGTAATTCCGAAGGTTCTTTATTCCGAAACACGTAAATTGCCTATACCTCGATGTTCGTTAATCCGAAAACGTAAAAGGGTTCGTTAATCCGAACATTTGTGGCGTTATTCCGAAGGTTCGATAATCCGAAAACGAAATAAGGTTCGATGTTCCGAAGGTTTGTTAGTCCGAAAACGAAATACGGTTCGTTGTTCCGAAGGTTCTTTAATCCGAAAACGAAATAAGGTTCGTTGTTCCGAAGGTTCGTTAGTCCGAAAAAGAAATAAGGTTCGTTAATCATTACGTTTTCGGACTAACGAACCTTCGGAATTACGAACCTCATTTGGTTTTCGGATTAACGAACCTTCGGAATTACGAACCTCACTTTGTTTTCGGACTAACGAACCTTCGGAATTACGAACCTCATTTTGTTTTCGGACTTACGAACCTTCGGAAATACGAACCTTCGGAATATCCGAACCTTCGGAATTACGAAGCTTCGGAATTACGAATGTATGCGCCCCAGCTGTATTCAGAGATGCTGCACTGTCATCCACCCGGGTGATGCAGCCTCATGTGTATGCTGTAAACCAAGAGGCAGTTTTTACTTGCACAGTGCACACTTACTTTAATGTATATAAGTGAAATTTCAAATTACCTCACCATGCCAACTCGCACTGATACACAAAATGTTTTTACTTTCCCGGGATAGCTTTGAAGCTGCTGAAAGGGATTACTCTTCAAGGTTCAAGGAGTTAATATTTAAGTTAACATTTAGATGCAAATAATAATAGAGTGGGGATAGATAAAAGTTTACACTTTGAACAAGTCCTGGGAATTGAAAAAAAGATAACATATGAGGATATTTTTTTCAAATATATTCTTCGGTGTGGGTCTCATCTATCAAAACGACAGTAAAAAATTGACAGAATGTATCATAAAGCGCGCCGAAAAAAGTTTGTGTAAAAATGCTCATTTTCACGTTGTGTCAAGAAAAACAGCGAAAACAAACTGACGGTGCGGTACGTTCCTCATATTTTTCTTTTGCACTTTCAGCCAATTATAAAAGAGATACATTTCAATATTTTGTTACAAAATCTGCCACACAAATTCGCATTTTAATACAATGTAAGCACAACATCTTTCTTTTCTAGTTGGATATGAGGACATGAAAACAGTTTATTTCAGAAATCTCCAGCATTTCTTCACTAACTATTTATCATGAAAGTGGGTTTACATTTTATATTTTATTTAATACTTGTTTCTCCCCACTTTTCCCAATCATGACAATGATTAACAGAAGGAAATTCAACCCTAAGCCATTTCATGTGAATCACTCTTCCGTGTAAAACAGATATCATTATGATGGCATCGATGTGTGGGGAGGGGTGGGGGTGGACGCATTAGCTCTTGATGATGCGTTTTGGGCAAGGAAACAAGTTTAAAAAGGTAAACGATATCTTCAAATCAATCTTTTATCCATACATGTATAACTATTTCCAGGTTCTGCGCAAATCATTTTTCACGAACTTTTCAAAAGTAAGCGGTGCTCACTGAAGAGGAAATATTTTTCAACAGTTATATCATCACTCGCTTGTTGTTGTTTTTTTCCTTTTGTTAATCGTTCCTGTCTTTTCCCCCTCCCTCTCTCTCCTTTATGTGTATGGTGTTTTTCTCCTGTTTGTTGTTGTTGGTGTGTTAGTTCGTTCAGTTTCGGGGTCTGATAGAGGGGGGGGGGGGCTCATGGGGCGGGAGAATGCTGAATATACATTCATTCTTTCAATTTGCGTAGCTGTTACGTTACGTCTTTTTTTTTTCATTATTTGTTTTAGCTGCATACATTAGTTGTTGAAATTTTTTTTGCATGATTTCGGATTATTTCTCTGTTCTGATACAATTTGCCTGCTATTTCTATTAGAGTGTTATTTGATTTGTGTATTTACAGCTGCAATTATCATTTTGTTTTATATTTCCTTGATTATGTATGTATGAAATTTATTTGAATAAATAATAAAGATCACTACAAAACGAAAATTAAAGAGATCTCTTCCATTGTATAAATGTAAATAAGATTCAGGTGTGGACTCCTCAAATATGAAATGATTTTATATAGTGTGCCTATATATACGAAGAATCGAAAGCACAAAACATTTACAGAACATAGATAATCATAGATAACCTTAAAAAACGGAAATAGAACATAGAACAAAAAAAAACAAGCAAGGAGAGCGAAATAAACTCAGAGAAACCAAGACGCATAATGGAGAAGTCCAACCTTCCTGTCATCAAATCAATTTTTAGCCTAACCTCCATAAACAGGATGAATATGTTTTTCTCACTTTCCTTCATTTAAGACGGGAGTTTCAATCTCTTCAATTTCACTTTTTGACTGCAACATATTTCTCTAAGCAGCTACCCATTTCTAAAGAAGCACGTAGTAGAATAGCGATTATGTCTTTATGTGAGTTTTATATCGTATTCGCTTTAAGCAACGTCAACTATATATATCAGAAAAGAATACAAGAAAATAAAATGTGAACAAAATATATTTGCCCAAATGCATTTTAGTCATATAAATAAATCCTTCTTTTGTTAAAATTTTGCAGATTCTTCTGATGCTCGTGCTTTTTTTTATTCAGGTAGGTACATCAATTTTCTATGTCAAAGGGTACTTTTCGGTTCAAGGCACTGATAGTCTTCACCAAAATAGGATTAAAAGAAATTACAAAGTCATGACATAAAATACTAGTAAGGTTTGCACTTTGTCGGTAAAAACAGTTTCAAGCATGTCATCTTCATCATGAATACTTAAAAAAAAATCAGCTATGGGCCTCTTTTTTTCTGTCTGTTTTTGAATAAATTACAATTATTAGGCCTATGTAAATAGGATTGACTGCTTAATGAGTAAAATCACCATTGCTGAAACTTAATATCCTCTTATGGGGGTAAAACTGTTTTGATGAAAAAATGAAAAGTTTGTTTTTTCATAAAATGAAATTTTATAATTAGATATGGGGGCATGACACCAACAGCTTACTCATTGAATAGGCCTATTCAGGCAAAATATTTTTTTCAACGAAATAATTATTGATTGATTGATTAGACTGTTTGAGTGATTGAGTGATTAGTTGATTAATAGATATTATTTCTCAGGTTCAATATAACAGGTACAATAAGAATACATTGAGAAGATGAAAGCCGAGATGGCTTATTTCCAATTTCCTTTCTCTTCCTCTTCTTCTTCACCAGTTGAATGTGAGTTGACATCTTTAAGTGTTCGTGTGCCGCATGGTGTAAACAAGTCGTCTCTTGCCAAAACTTTAAACACAGCCCAATTCCTTCCAACCAATTTGTACATGCACCATCTCGGGCTAAAATCTCGAGATTGAGCAAACTCGGGATGGTGCAGCACCGCCTGATGTGACGTCGTTATTTGCGTCATACTGCATGCATCTTGCATAAAGAATGCATCCAGTGGTGCACATGAATCAACGACTGTGGCGATAACAGAGTTACATCTTCGCTGACTTTAGCAGGGGCCGCGGAAGCGGGGGGGGGGGGGGGGGGTTGGGTTGGGAGCTTCAGCCCCCCTTTTTTTTCCAAAACCGTGTACAAAAACGTAAAAATTACCATATGATTGTGATTTTTTGCATGCTCAGCCCCCCCCCCCCCATTTGAAAACCATTCCGCGGCCCCTGCTTTGGTATTGGTGATCAGGGGTCGAGGACGGCATCGAGGCCATGTTTTGCCAGCTTGTCTTGGCCTCGTTCTCAACACGTACTTACATTTTGTACCTACTTCTACTTGTACCCAGGCCCAAATGCGGAAGTGGTCAAGCGATACCATTAATAGTTAAAGTTGGAATCAACGAAATGTTGTCGACAATATGATATATCTGTATATAGAGACGGCATTCCGATGTATTGAGCGCTACATAAAGATAAGCTCAAATTTCCTAACCATGTACATGTAGTTCCAAATTGTCAAAATTCAGTCTTAAAGATGTATAAAGATGTTTTTAGGTTATGTTTAATGATATATTTACGTTCAATATGATCGTTTTTCAATTTCTGTCTCTTTCTTTCTTTCGCATACTACTTTTTAGAGCGCTAAAAGACTTATCTGTAATTTGCGCTATATAAAAATTATTATTAAATAAAATTTAAAAAAGTATTGGTAATATTATATATAAGCGGAATAATGGTATTATTATCATTTGCGGAAATTAAAATAGTTTGTTTGAACTGTCTGTCAGTTTGTTATGCAGATTTTCTTGATTTGATTTGATTTTCTACACCAGAATTATACGTGTATCGATCAACAATGGGTATTACATGACGGTCTCTGTTCTGGGCAAAAGGAATTATTCTGCGAAGAAGTGGGACATACCCAATGTAATTGCTTCTTTTCCATTTTGAAATTAATCTTGACAACATTTTTCTTTATACTTTGTTATATTTTTTTAATCGGCCATCATCTAGCTAGAAAGACCAGTGTCACAAAGTGTGTTCAAAATTTGTCAACACAGTGGACTTTGTGGTTGTGTAGATTATGGTTCACACTTTTAACATATGCTCAAATTCAAATGTTTAACACTTTAAACACCCATGCAGTGTGAATTTTCACAGTGTGTTCACCGAGTAGACTGTGTGGATGTGTGGATCGCGGCTGTCAAAATGTTCCAATTGAACACTGTGGAGATATTCTATACTGTGGACACTTTTAATGTGTAAGTATTCACAGTGTGTACACATAGTAGTCTATGTGAAGATATGATTCACACTGTTGAAATACAGACTGTGGACAACTCGACAGGATGAGTGTTCATAGTGTGTTCACATAAGATAGACTAAAATAACGTTCAAATATCATAGTGTACGTGGGGATGATTTAAAACTGTGTACCACACTGTGCGCATGCTATTTGACATTTGGTCAAGGTATGTGTGTATTACACATGCCCTCATCAATAGACGAGTAAATAATTACTTACTAAGTAATTATTTACTCGTCTATTAATGAGGGCATGCGTGGGAGGTTGTTTATGTCCCGCTACACCACGCTAGACCGATATCAATGTATTTGTCATTGCCATATATATTCTCGGTCAGTTTGAAGTTAGTTACGCTGGTGGGACTGCGTCACTAGAGGGCAGTCTTTCGCAAACGTTGCTCTTCATGCAATTATTTTTTTCTTGTTTTTTTTTATTGCATTCTATAAAATCAAAATACACATTCACATTTCATGAACAAGTTGTACAAATTATTTGAAACATGATTATAAATTACACAAGAAATCCATATCCCATATAATATTCATCAAACTTCAAAGATTATGAAAAATAATACTGACAATTATGCGTTTCTAGAAAGATTAACATGATGTTATAGTATAAATGACAAGAGAGAGAGAAAAAAAAAATAATAAAAAAAACAGTGATGTTCTACCTCCCACCCCTCCTCATAAAAGACATAATAATTGACGTAGGCTCCAATAAAGAACATAACGCTGACTTGTTTGTTAGCATGCTCTCTCTTGAGAATGACAATTACTTTTAATAATTATTTATTTCTGCAATCGTGTTTTGTTTTCTTCAAAATAATTATAACCATAATCATTGGGGGTCGTTGGGGGTAGTTGTCCGGGGTTAATTTTTTTGGAGGGTAATTGTCCGGGGTGTGATTGTTATCGGGGGTAATTGTCCTCGGGAAAAATGACCTCGGGGTAATTGTACTCGGGGGTAATTGTCCGGGGGTAATTGTCCTCGTCGGGTAATTGTCCGGGGGTTAGTTGTCCGGGGGTAATTGTCCTCGGGGGTAGTTGTCCTCAGGGGTAATTGTCCGAGGGGTAGTTGTCCTCAGGGGTAATTGTCCGAGGGGTAGTTGTCCGGCGGGTGATGGCCGGGGGGTATTTGTTCTAGAACCAAATAAAATGTATGATTTGCGATTCACGTATATCAATAGCATGGCCTCAAATTAACATAATTACAAATATTTAACAAATTATATGATATGCAGTTGATAAATTAGAACGACAGATTAGTACTTGATGATTATTGTTTTGTTATGAATAATTATGCCCTGTAAATTGCAGAATGATAGTCGACTCAAACAGTTTCTGACAGCATATAGCTTTAAAAAAAAAAGTTTTTCCCTTTTTTCGTTTTAGTAGACTTGTTAAGAGGTTGAACGCTGCATTTTTTAGTACAAAATGTCCCTCTTGGCACAAATGTTCCTTGAGTCAAAAGAAAAAGATTCATCCAAAGAGACACGCTGTATCTATGCAAATAAACAAGTAATTTGCATAAATTTGCATACTAGTATTATGTCGATATAGTGAAAACAAGTATTTAAGAATATATATTTAACCAGAACTGCCCTAAAATTGAAAATAAAGACTTAGGGTAAGAAAGGGAAGAAAATTGTCATAAAATGATTGGGATATCCTTGTTTATTATTACCAAATTTACATGAATTATGCAAATTATAATTGAAAACAGAGTATTCTTTCATGAATCCTGAAGTGTTTTATAAATAACAGCAATTAATACACAATGTCAACATTCTACACGAAAGAGAATATATTAGCGAAAACATTGATATGCTTCATGACTGTATTAGTGTCTTAATTTGCTTAGAAAGAGGGCAAATAAATCAAAATGTATTACGTGATATTGCGCTAAAACGAGACCAAAACAAACCTCTATGTCACAGTCACACTCACGAATCCGACAATAAAGCGATCAATGGTATGTCATTCGAGTTAACACAATCCCAACACAATAGCTTCCATCGGCTTCTCGTATCTCTTTTGTTAGTGTGTCTGCCACACCGTAACCTATAGTATCTACGGGCAAAATGCATTTCGGTATCGGTAAAACACCATTTGTGTTATTTGTTTATAATTTGTTTCTCTTAGAAAATTTACAGGAGACATTGCTTTGCAGGTTACTGCTTTAATGAAGCTCTGGCACTTCAAAAATGTAAACACATCCATCATGACGAATGTAGGGCCTACCCCACCTCAATCCATATTTTAACTTTATTAAATATCTATCTCGACCCCGGCCGAAGTGGCAAAATTGCATTCCCCCGGCATTCCTGCTACTTTACAAAACAAGTTTGACTTGTATTATCGACTTGGAAAAGACAGATGTATGAGACATCAGTCAACATGTTTCATAAAGAAAGTTTTTGGTTTATTTAAGCCTACGCCCACGGGAGCCCTCCGAATTTATCCCATCCTCTCTCCGTATTTCGACACCAAATAAATAATATCGTGTTTTAAAGCCACCGGCAAGGCAAATGGCGTTTTTTGGTATAATAAAGCAACTTTTATATCTATATTTTTATATTTAGTGTTATTATTATTATTATCATCATTATTATCATATAGAGGGGATATTGTTCTGCAGTTAATAATGCTCTAGCACAGTAAAGGCTATAAACCAACAAGAGCATGCCTAGGATACCCTTTCCCCTTTTGGTTTTATGTATTCAAAAATAGTTTATTGTCTTTAGAACTCTCAAAAGATTACTTTTGTTTGTATTGATATCTTGGAATAAATTGAGGAAAAAATACTCTACAAGTGACATGTAGAGGAGCTGTGGTACATTGAAGAACAGCCACACGTAAGCTCTAACTACTCAAACCCCTTTATTGATTCCATTCTATGTTTAATTTAAATATTTTTAGAGCCCAATTGGAAGAAAGATGCATTTCTACCACACAGTAAAGCCGCTTTACGTTCTCCTCTTGGGGAAAAAAAAACATAGAAGGCATTGTTTTATATCGCATAAAATAGGTTCGTGTACACGACGAAGGCCTGTCGAAGTTGCCCAACCCTTTATTTTGTTTTGACAATATTTATTTAGAATATCGTCTAAATGAAGCCCTCATCTGGAAAAGGGCACTTATTAAAGGCAGCATCTACATTATATAGAGGAGGCCCTGGCACTGGGAAGCGGGGGCTGAAGCACCCGCAATATTTTCTGGGGGGGGGGGGGTGCTGCGCTTATTATTCTCCATAGACAGCACCCCCTGAAATTCCGGCAGATGTGACAAAACGAAAAAAAAAATTACCAAAATGACCTTCAGTTTGTATAGTGCAATCCTTTTTGTTTATTTGCTTGTCAAATTTCTTGGGACAAAAATTTTACATTGAACCTTTTTTTGCTTTACAAATTTACATCAGCACCCCTGTAAAAATAGTTCACAGTGCCTTTGAGGAGGCATTGTTCTAGTGCAACAGGCTATGTAAATAAGAAATTCTGGCAAATTAAAGCCACTTCTAAGGGAGCTAGTTCCCCTTCCCTTTCCATATTTGGACTATATTGAAATATTTCATGTTTTTTTAGCCCCCGCAGTGGCAAAAAGGCATCTTTAACGCCTACTAAAGCAAATTTTAGTATTAATGAACCTCTGTTTAGTAGATAGATGAGACGTTGCTCTGTCGATTTCATGTTATAAGTTAATTACATCCTATTCCACAAAGGAGCATGCCTGTCGAAAGTATCACATCTCATTCTGCATTTGACTATTATGTTTGAACCAGCGTCCTTTTGGAACTCTCAATTGGGACAAAACGTCATTTTTTCCTACATGGAAAAGTCACTTCCATTATGTTTATTTTATTGATTTCTTAAAAAACATAGAGGGGAAACTCTGCCTGGCTGCAAGTTACAGGTAGAGAAATCCGGCACATTGAAGCATATCCAACATTGTGTGACTGTCGAAGTACAGTCACAATCTTTATGCCTCCTTTATCTTAGGACGTTAATGAAAATATAAGCTGATTTAATATTCAGCAAAAGCGCCCCTTTTACAGAAGGGGCGTTATTAAAAGGATATTTTAAATAGACTTATAATAGTCAAAGAAAAGTGATGGGTCTACTTTGACAAGCAACAAAAAATAGTATAGGGTATAGGCTTCAATGTGAAGGACGTCTTTTCATGCAACCTTTAGAACAATGTGTCCTCTGTCTTTTTTTTAAAGATAAGTGGAAATGATAGCGAAAATTTCGAATAAAAAATTATATAACTCTTGATATTGAGAAAGGGGTGGGGAGTACCTTCGAGAGGCTCCCAATGAGGTTAGGCTATGGATACCAGAACGTCATTACATGTAAAATGCAAAGCAACGTTTTATTTTTCTCCATGCATAACAAGAAATAACAAATGACAGAATATATTGTTACATAATACAGAGTAGGAACTAATAAACAAGAAAATGTTTGAAGTGCAAAGTTCCCTAAATGACATCGTATGTAACTTGTAATTCATTTGACTAAAACATGGCTCAAAATACGCATTCAGAGAAACCAGAACAAAAAATAAATACTAAAACTGCAATGATGCCCTTTTCCGTCTTTCTCTAATTTTACCAAGAGCAGAGGAGGTGTCATAAATATAAAAACTTGTTTGGCTAAATGTGGCATCGCAGCGTTTAGGAAGCTCTAAAAGTTTTAGACTGTGAACTCTAAAACTCCAAAAGTTTCTTTAACTGTGGGACCAACTTTTGTAAATTTATATATAACCCCTATGTATATGTTAGAAGAGAATCAATTTAGTTCATACAGGGATTACAGGCAATTAAATAATACTGTCTGGAACTATATAATTACACCAACTGTGATTAGCATAATATGGAAAGTTGCTTGGTTCTACACCCAACAAACTGTTCTATCAGTATTTACTTATCTCTTTCATGTCATAATGAACGTTAGTTTTCATTGTGGCACAATGTTAATTGGGAAACAGATATAAACTGCCATTTTGTGTTCGAATTTGCATAATGTATGATAAGTTATGCATACTTCATACATAATTTATGCAAATTAGACGACGATATGGATGGATAAATGTTTTCTTTTCCTCCATCAATATAACGTTAGTACTGAGTAAAATGCCTAATTTTGGTAATTGAAGTTTTTTACACTAGGCCTATTCATGGAATTAGTATAAGTAAACTCATCAATATGTATTGATGGTAATAAGTGGTCATTTGCATAGATGTAGTGAATTCCTTGAGCCCGAATACTTTCTAATAACCCTGTTTAACAAATATATCATTATTTATTAATTTTAAATCTTTCAAAATCACACAAAAGCTTAAATAGTACTAATTTGCATAATTTATGCACTGAATATCACAAACAAATAAATTTAACGCAAATATTGAAAACTACGAAGATATAGTTTTCTCATGTGTAGTTTCTTTTCCTTTCATCATCATTAGATTGTCCCGAGTAAGACATGTTTTACTATTAATGCGGTGTTTCTATAATATTCAGAGCATTTTGCAGTTTTATGCATAAATTATGGTAATAAGGGATTATTTGCATATTTCAAAAAGTTTGTTTGTCCGATGTCTCTCCCAAACCCTAAGACACATTTCTACCATTTATTATTTACATACCACATTTATTGATACTTTTATTCAATTTAGATTATCCAGAATCATTTGAAAAAGAGGCCCTTTTATTGAAAATGTGTATAATTTATGCAAGTTAGGTAATGAAATGTATGGGTACCGCATTTTTTTTTTCATTAGTTTTCTTTTGCTACCTCCACATGGGCTTTGCATCAAATTTAACATTTCTATGATGTAGCTTTACATTTTTACAAGTGTTTTTAGTAAATTACTCATTTTAGAGGCTAATTTACATAATTTATGCAAATTAGGGTTAATTAGCATAGATACAGAGTGTCTCTATGGATAAAATTTTTCGAATGGGTTCAAGGAATATACATGCCAAGAGGCACATTTGTACTAAAAAAATGCAGCGTTCACTCCTTTTTTTGCAGTTAACAAGTCTACTATTTGGTTTAATATGTGACTCTGTTCATTGATAGAAATGTTAGTTTATCAAATGTAACTTTTGTTTGATAATTTGTGAAAATTGTTAATTTTAATTGATCATAATCCTCTATGTTTTATTTGAAATCAATGAAATAAACTTGAAACTTGTAAATGTGTTTTCTCTGTTATTTCATTTGGGAAAAATGATATAGCCTTCAGGCTGCTGGTCATCTTAACACCCCCCGGTCATTTCAGGGAGATATTTGGTATATTTCGCGTCAGTTCAATCACTTACTCTCTTATGTCTGCCTCTTTCCGTTATATGAATGCAACATAATTACTCTGCAATACATGACATATCGGTAAAACCTCCTGCAAGGCCGGTATTCGATGCGTCGTCTTGCTTCTTCTCTTTGACATCACACGTTTGTTTGGCCCACTGATGATTTACAACAAAGCAATGCAGTGTCTCATCAATTTCATTAATGGGTTACAGGTTACACTTTTCCCTTTTTTATTCAAAAAGTTTAATTGCGCATCCTGAAAAACAAAGCCATAATTTTATGTTTTCCTGTTGTTGTTTGGGGAGCATATAAAATAATGATAACAGATGCAATAAAAAAGAGAGGGCGGTAATATAACCCGTCAAATTGAATATGATGATCAAAAATTGTATGACATGAGCACTTTTGTAGATACGTTACAATAATATTGTAATACTTACATCTAACATTTGCATGTAATGTCTTTGGGCATCGAGTTCTGTTGATGATTTTCCTTTAAAAAAAGAACGAAGACCCCCCCTCCGAAAATCTTGCAAGAAATTTGTTTATTTTTGTTTTACAATTATGATTGCATGATCAGATGATAATGAATTAAAGATAAAACAATTTTTTTTTGGCATTTCCATTTAATTCAAGAGCTGTCAAAGACAACACGTATTTTCCTCACCTAAATAATCATTACAATCGACCAGTTGGCGGGGTTTCAGTCACAGCAATGATCGCTGGCCTTGGACGATGACCGTTTACCAAAGTTCGACGCTTGTTTACCGGTATAGCCCAAATTGTCCTTGCGCTCATCCTTATTTTTCAGTTCAGGGTGACGACGGGGGTGACGATAAACTTAGGCATAATTACATACACACTAAGAATTTGTTTTTTACCGTAAATGAAACACTTTACAAACCTTTTGGGGTACATGTAATTTTGCACCCTAATTATCAAAAAGGTGCAAAAATGCACCTTTTATCAATATTTGCACTAAAAATACTCGTTTGCACCCGAAAAGATACAAATCTTAAGGTGCATATTACTTGACATAAAAATGTTCAAATTTGTGCCTTTTTTACATGGTTCATTTCTGCACCTTATTCATTACTTGTCCATCATTTGCAGAAGACACTTGTGTCCAAGGGCGGCATCCCCCCCTCCCGCCCTCATGATCTCGAAGCTTCACGTCAAAAGGAATTAAAGTTATAAGGGAAAGAAAAGACGGAAAAGGGTTTAATGATATGAAACAATTTTTTTTCACGAAGTTTTACATTGTTAGAATGTTCCGCTCGCTCGCTGTGGTCACTAGCGATTTTTTAAAATTATCATTTTATGATCGCAGAGAATGAATGATCGTTAGTTCTTTATTTTTATTTTATTTATTTATTATTATTTTCATTTACTTATCTATCTATTTATTCATTTTTTTTTTGGGGGGGGGGGGTTCATGATGATATAGGAATTAAAAGCTGATAAATTTTACCCAAATCAGTTATTGCATGATGAGGCATTTTATTAGCGTTTATTAGTAGGCAGTAATTTGGGCCTTTATATATATGAATAAAACATTAATTATTGGGTATAAAGAAATCTACCTGTCTTCATATTAAAAAAAAAGTTCTTTAATAAAAATCTTTGTGGACCTAACCCCTTTTGCAACCAAATTAAAATGGACCTAACCCCTTTCGAAAAAATGATTTTTCTTTGCCATTTTAGTTCACTTTTTAATGGGAATTTCAACTTTTTTTTATAGAGCAACTATATAAGTCTATTACATTAATAGAGAAAAAAAATCAAATTTGATGAGAAATGGACCTAACCCCGTTTGCAAGTGAGCTCTTCATATATTTTTAATACTTTTATGTTGGGCTGCCCCCCCCCCCGGTTCCCCCTCTCTTTCTAGTTTCTAGCTAAGCTCGTCACCCCCCCCCCCCCCTCTCCCCTAAATAACCCTGAGCTGAGATCAGTGTTTATCAGCGGCGTCCGAGGTCTCGTCGAGGCCGGCTAGGTGCAGGCTAGCCGCAGCGCCCGGCGGCCGCGCCGTGCTACCCTTACGGTATAGGTACCGTTGCTAATAATATGCTAGTTGGATGGAGTGCATATCTCCTTGATCTGACTTCGACAATATTTCTGCTAACACTAACAACATTAACACTGCACAGTGATGATCATCCTGTCAATGCGACGACGGATCGGAGCTATTAGTACAGTAGAACTAGAAAGAAAGAATCTGGCCGGATTGCCGAATTGACGTCCTGACTTCTTACTCCCTGGCCTAAGGAATCTAACATTATACTTTTACAAACAAGAAACGGCACAAGCTTAAAAAGGTAAACTACCGTAATTAGATCAACTATTACGACAGTGACTCTTGCATGGAGCTCTGCCTCTGCCGCCTCTCCCCGGGAGCTCCAACACAGGAGAGGTCCGCCAGGTTTCGCGCTCCCCTCTACTCTAGAGTCTAGGCCTATTAAAGTAAACTCCAACTCAACTGTCCAAGCAAAGTGTAGGAGTTTATTTTGGACACAATGCATTGAATGATTCTATTTCCTTTGATGTTACCTTTCCTTTGATCTCCCCACTTCTACAAAGACTCCTCTTAGTTATGGCTGCTTTACACTCTTGAATGCTTGCTCTTGCTCTTCATCCTTTCAAATTTCATCTCCTGCTTTGCATTCCTTCCCTGGCTAATTCAATTCAATTCATTTACTTTCTCTTTCAATATTTTTACATTTACAATTGGCTTTGCAATGACTTTTCTTCATGTTCATTCCATGGTTCAGTTGATTTACTCTGAATGGTTTGAACCTTTAGTAAAAGTAATGTTTATTCATAGAAGCTCATTTAAATTCATTTGAAAGCCTTATATATTTAATTTATATACTTCTTTTTGTATGTATGTTCTTATGTACTGTAGATTCCAGAACTATTTGGGCCACTGCAGTCCCCCCAAGTCAAATAATATCACGTAGATCTGCAAGAATCTGCAATCCTGAAGGAGGCAGATTTAACCTGAAGAAGAAGAAGATCTAGGCCTAAAATTTCTACAGTCTATACAAGAGATTAGTAATACCGGTACCTGTACGTATTGATTCGAACAAATTTTATAGCAGGCCTGCACTAGATTGTTTCGCAGGTGTTATTTTTTTTTCAGAACCCGGACTCTGAACGTGAATGGTTCATGTGAGAAAAACTTTGCTCTCAAAGGTGCTTGTGAATGTTCATTGCAAATAAGAAAAGTCTGAACTTGTAAATAATTTATAAAGCTATATCAGTATCTCTAGGCCTAATTAATCTATGAGAATTAAAAAATAATGTATTTTGATACAAAAATGTAAGATCTCTAAACTTCCCCTTTGGGGACTTGGCTTTTTGATGTATGTATCTCGCATTGTTTGCCGCATGACTTAAAATATTTTGGAATGTTTGAAGAAATTAACACTAATCAAGGATTTACAAATGATTAATTGATTATCCCTGTCCCCTAAATGAGTTAAATAAAAATGACTTCCTTTTTAATTTCTCTTTGTTCTTTTTTTATCCCAGCCAATCAACAAACTAACAATGGTGGACCGTGTGCCAATCATTGATTTTTCGGCATACAGCTTGGATCGTGAGAATCCTGTCCCAGAAGAATTTCCGAAGCTTATAGACGATGTTCACAATGCCCTTACGACCATCGGTTTCATGTACCTCAAGAACTGTGGAATTCCAGTTCAAACGGTAAATCCTGGCCTGCTTTCTACATTTTTAGGACAAGGCCACTTCTAGGTCACACTGCTTTCTACAAAGCCAGTGCAAATGGAAGGAAATACACAAGGGCACAGCAAATTTCAAAGGCCAATCAATATAAAGAGCCTTGATCCCTTGAATGGCCCTGGATAAGCCTAGTCTGCAGGTACAGACCCGATTGAAACTTTGATCAACAAGTGTGTCTCCACACAAAGACTAGCACCTAAAAAACTTGCTGTTTCAATTCAGGCCTTCAGTGTGTGTGTGTGTGTGTGTACACAAGGCATGAGTAGGCTGCAATTCAGACCCTTAACTCGAGTGAAGGGTTTGCTCAGCAGACTAGGATAAGCCCTTGCAGTAACTATAAGAGATAAAGCAGTATACATGTATTGTTGCAAATGACACATATTCATTTTTTTCTTACCCAAAACATTCAGAGAATGATGAAATAGAATTGAATTGAATAATTGAATCAATGTAAAGAATTATTTTCAACTCTCCATGTCCATTGAATTTTGAATGAACAAGTATAAAAATGAGAACTGAAAAAGTACCAGGAAATATACTGCCTACATCTCAGTAATTATATAGAATCAAAGTTGTATCAGGAAAATAGATTGTTCAAGGCCTGTCCATGTTTCTTTGTATTACTTATTTTAATTTTAGGAAATGATACATGCACATGTATGACTGTACAATGTAAGTCTGTACAATGGTGGCAATCAATTTATTCTAAGAAAATATTTTAGTTACCCGGGTACTGTATTGTGATATTCAGATCAGCACAATTTCTATTGTGAGAACCATTGATATAATTATTATGATGCTCAGAAACGGGATGATGATGACGACGATGATGATGATGGTAATGGTGTGATGATGATGATGATGATGAAGGTGTTAAAGGAGCTGATTTTGAATAGATAGAGAAAAATCAAACGAGCATGAGAATGAAAATTTCATCAAAATCGGATGTAAAATAAGAAAGTTATAATATTTTTAAGTTTCACTTAATTTTTCAAAACAGTTATATATGCACATCCTAGTCGGTATGCTAATGCGGGGACCGATGGCATCATCCACTCACTATTTCTTTTGTATTTTATTATATGAAATATGAAATATTTTGATTTTCTTGTCATTGTCATGTGAAACAAAGTTTCATTCCTCCCTGAATACATGTAATTCCATTATTTTAACATTTTGTGGTTCGAGCAAGGGGTCCTAATTGTCCAATTCGTAAAAATTGAAATATTATATTATTCAAACTATAAAAAACAAAAGAAATAGTGAGTGAGTGACATCATCGACTCTCTCATTTGCATATCACTGAGTTGAGCATAGAACTGTTTTGTGAAAAATAAGCAAAACTTCAAAATGTCATAACTTTCTTATTTTACATCCGATTTTGATGAAATTTTCAGTGTTATTCATGTTTGATTTTTCTCTATTTATTCAAATAATTTTTTGTGGTGGACTTGACCTTTAATGATAGTCTTGATTGTATGTTGTTGATGATGGTCATAATATACAACTAGTAGGTGATGAAGATAAACTTGTAATAATGATCAAGGTGATGAAGAAAATGATGATTATAATATGGAAGATGAAAGAATGCAAGATAAACTGTATTTTATTTTTGTCATATACATGTAGATCGAAGATGCATTTCACTACTCAAAGAAGTTCTTTTTACTGCCTACGGAGACAAAAATGAAATATGTTCGGCCACAGAATACAAACCATGGATATGTCCAATTGGAACGAGAAGGGTAAGTCATCTTTTAAAGGTCAAGTCCACCCCAGTAAAATGTTGATTTGAATAAATAGGGAAAAATCAAACAAACATAATGCCAAAATTTCATCAAAATCGGATGTAAAATAAAAAAGTTATGGCATTTTGAAGTTTCGCTTATTTTTCACAAAACAGTGATATGCACAACTCAGCGACATGCAAATGGGTCAGTCGATGATGTCCGTCACTCACTATTTCTTTTGTTTTTTATTGTTTGAATTATACAATATTTCATTTTTTACATATTTGACAATA
Organism: Lytechinus pictus; assembly: GCF_037042905.1. Classification (NCBI taxonomy): domain Eukaryota; kingdom Metazoa; phylum Echinodermata; class Echinoidea; order Temnopleuroida; family Toxopneustidae; genus Lytechinus; species Lytechinus pictus. The sequence goes on from NW_026974141.1 coordinate 945,018, forward strand.
AGGACCACCTTGACTGAACCATATAGTATTAAACAATGCTAATTCCACATGTTCAGGGAGGAATTAATAGTTGTTTCCCTTGACATTATAGAGAAAATTAGAATATTTCATATTTCACATAATAAAATACAAAAGATATAGTGAGTGAATGATGTCATCAGTCTCCTCATTTGCATACCGACCAGGATGTGCATATAACTGTTTTGTGAAATTAAGCGAAACTTTAAAATATCATAACTTTCTTCTTTTACATCCAATTTTGATGAAATTTTCAGTGTTATGTTTGTTGGATTTTTCTCTTTTTATTCAAGTCCACCTTTTGTTGGGGTGGACTTGTCCTTTAAAGACTACATGCAGACCTGTACAATCAGATAATTGTTAGCATACATTTTGAAAATGCCCAAATTCCACACTTTATTGTCCATGAATCGTGTTTGATTATTTAGTATATTATTCAGCATGCAGCTATCATAAGAGTCGAGTTTCAGTCACTAGGTCGAGGTTAAATGTCATTTTAGGTCAAGAGGCAAAAATAGAGTTTATTTTGTCTCATTTCCATTCGTTTATTATGTCCATTGAAGGATAATACGTAGTTAGTACTCGATCATTTTTGCTTTACAGAAAAAAAAATTGAGAATATTTACAACATTGATATTCAAATGATCATAATAGCTTTGGCGATTTGTGACCGTAAAGTAATTTAATTTGCTGGGAATGCTGGCATATCGTACTTATTTTTTATTCCTTTTTATTGCCTTTCTATTTTATAATGGTGTGGACTTTAATGTTGAAAACCACTTTTTTAACAAATGCATTTTAGTTGTAGCTGAGAAGTAGCCGTCGGCCTACATCCAATGTAAAAAAACAGATTTATGAGACAAAGAATATATGATACCGACATTGCATGATTAATGATAATTAAACATTCCTCACACTTTATACCAAAGCCTACCCCCAGGTTAAAAGTGAGCTGAATTTTCTATTTGATGACCAAATTCATTATATAAATAAATGAAACAGGGGAATAAAAAAATGTCAGTGTATGTGAGGTAAACTACCAGCCTATTCTCTAATTTTCTGTTTCTATCATTAGGTTGAATCCAGACAGACCTTTCAATGATTTAAAGGAAGCATTCAACTGCACTACAGCATCAGAACATAGGGTAAGTACACTGTATTATGCCAATTAAAAAAAATCTCAATATCTGGTACAGGGTCAAGTATGAAAATATAAATATCCTCTAGGCCTATTAATCATACAAGAGTCATGACTGAGTGGAATTCTGTTTTCAGATCTGTTGATTTAATGTGAACAGTTTATTTGTAAGTTTTGTATAACAACTACATATATCTATTAAAAAACTTCTGATGTTATTATTTTCCATTAAGACAGGACACTTAAAGCAAGTTTTACTGCATATGATAGCCAAAGATTACATGTATGTATTGTTATAAGAAAAATGTCAAGATATTTTGACATTTTGAACCCAGTATTCAAATTTTCATGTCAGATCTGTTGCCATTGAATTCATCCAATATGACACATATTTCATGTACTTTATTCCCCACATCACAGCACTTTATGGGCATACATACTAGCAGATCCAGGGGGGGGGGGGGGGCAGCCAGCCCATGCCCCCCCTCTTAGAGGCACAATTTAAATTTGTAATGTAAATATGCCATTATAACACAAGTGTGCCCCCCTTTTTTAATTCGAGAACCCCCTTTTTTTGTTGCTTGTCATCTTTTTTGGGGGACAAAATGACCTTAATTTGAGGGTGAAAACCTTTTTTTTTTTTGGGGGGGGGGTTGTCAAATTTTATTCAGGAAAATGTGTGCCCCCCCCCCCCTTGGAAAATCCTGGATCTGCCCCTGTGCATAATGTACACATTGAGAAAATCTAGAAGTAAAGAATTTGAGTAGTGATACCCTGTATTTTTGTGAGGATTAATCAAAATGTTGGCTTAAAAATTGGGATGTGCTAAATAACTGTGCTTCAATTTAAAGATGTTTAAATATAACAAAACTTTTATACATGTAGATATGAACTACTATTTATTCTTTTATTTTTTGTATATATCATTTTTCCCTGTTCTCTTCCTTCCCTCACTTTGCTGTACTGATTTTCAGTAGTTGGTACTGAAAAAATGAGAAAAATACATAAGTTGGTTTCATGCAATGTAGTGATTTCTTTAAAGCTTTAGTTTTGTGTTGTCCTATTCATTGTAATTTCTTAGCATATACAGGTATGCTCATCAATATACTGTTTTCTTATTACTGAAATGTCTTGTTTAGGTTGGCAGCTGTGCTTTTGTGCAAGAGAGGGGCAATAGTGCATAACCTATTACTATTATTGCATGTTTAAAGAAGAAATATGTATTTAGATAATGCCTTGATTTCTTTGTTGATGCCATATTAGCCTTGAGTGGGTGGATGTTGACTCAGTATGATTCTATTTACATTCCGGGATTTTCAAAGCTAATGAATGGGATCTACGTGAGGTGATAATAGAGGTCATTGATTACATTGGAAGCCCTAAAAGAGCTCTGCCATTTTTCTCAATCATTTTCTTTAATAATAAAAGCCCCAAAATGTATTTCTATAACCATAAATTCCCCTGCTTTTCTGGTAAACGTGTACTTCAATGAAAACCCTATCATGCCTGACATGAAAAAAAGGGAAATTTCCCCTGCTTTTCAGATCAATAAACATGCACTATTAGGTCTGAAATATTTATGGTTTTCTCCAAAATCTAATGAATGCCCTTCCATGTACATGTAGGTCTGAGTCTGACATATTTCTAAAAAAAGACATTCCCTGTTTTTCTGAAATATTTATCTTAGTTTCTGTTGACTTTATAACCACAGTACATGTGGCCTACCCTGGGAGCCATGTCAGGGTTAGGGAGGGGGGGGGGGGGGTGGCTGAATGCATTATTTCTCTGTTTACCCTCCAAGGAGTATGTGTATCCCCCCCCCTCTTTCATGCTCGTACATTTACATGTAGGTGTACTAGTGACATGGTATAGAAGTAGTCTGCTGTGCAAACCCTTCTCTCGAGTTGAGATTAAGAGTCTGAATATGTGCATCCTATTGATGCCTTGTGTACTAAAGGCCCTCTCGCTCAGGAATTCGGTGGATTCGGTGGATATCGTTTGCAGCGGACAGGCCGAAACCTGCAATGCCACATGGGAAAAAGTCGACATCTGTTGCGCACACGCGTGCGATGTGGCTTCACTGGTTGACGCCGTGTGGCCGGCTTGCATGAAATTATGCTGTTTACCGGGGTCCGGGAGGTGGGAGAGAAAATTGTCACACACTTATTTGCGAAATTTAAACCATTTTTTGTTATTTTTTCCTCCGCTTTTGCCATATAACGTATCACATTCACTTATTAAACAGAAAACGAGCACCGTACGCTGCCAGCACCTGCGCGCTATGGTGATCCCGAAGTTAAAAATTGGCCTGTCGGCTGCCACTGGCAGATGGTGCAACGTATTGTGAATCCACCGAATTGAAACAGCAAGTTTTGTATGTGCTAGTCTTTGCTTGGAGACCCACTTGTTGATCAAAGTTTCATTCAGAGTCTGTGCCTACAGACTAATATGGGGGTACATACACCCAAACTTGGAAATGTGATGTAAGCAGAAAGAGTCTACTTGAAGGTCACAAATACATACGTGGTCAAAAATCTTGGAGAAATGTGTATTTTCCCACAATATATAGTTCAAGGTCACTTGAATTTGAAGATTTTGATCATTTTTAGATCCATGTCGGATTGGTTTTTCAAACAGGCATAAAATTCCAATCCTCCCACGCTTGAACTAGTTAGTCTGCAGATACAGACCCTTTAATATTGAAACTTTTATCAACTAGAGGGACATAGAACAAGTTTAGCATGATCTACAGCTTGTGTGTGGCAGACACATGTACATGTTATTGTAGTCAATTATCACTGATTATTGTATACAAAATTATATTATTTGATAGTATTTTATATGAAAAGGGTCCCTGTTCAAAGTTTTTAATAACAGCATGAAAATTATTTCAATTCATCCATTAAAAAAGAATAAATAATTCAGCTTTTTACACAGTATCATGTCTGAGAGTAAATCCCCAAATAGGTGGACCACATTGATAGCCTATTGATACCATGTCTACGGGAGGATTTAATAGTTGGGGGGAAAAAAATGTAATAAAACAAAACAAAACAAAAATGGTGGTAATCTTTATAGCTGGGAAATCATACGGTATAACTACTTACTTCGTTCTGTAAGAAAAAAATTTGGTCATTCCTATCACAGCTACAGTGTACAGTGAACATGAATTGGCTAATGAATGTAATTTTCCCTTTGAATCCCCCGGGTGGGGGGGGGGGGCACTTCCATTGACAAGTGGATATCATGCGTGACCATGGGGTTTCAAAAGCACCCTAAAAAAGTATTTTCCATGCATGATCTGAAAATGCACCCCTTAAAAAGTATTGGTTTGTGAAACCCTACCCTTTTATTGGAAACAAAACGGTACCCTACATGTAGGCAAGTATTCCCTGAATTGACCCCCTAAACAAGTATACAACGATATCTTAATTGTTATGTCACGGACGTGATCACGGGCATCAGCTTTACCTTAACTTTCATTGGGTTTAGTAACATCCCATACACCTTTCTCAAATCAAACCCTAAACACTTGTTGGGCAAAAAGTTTATCCTTTATAATTCTTTTTATACCCTCGCAAATTTGACCGTAAACATGTAGTCTCCCTTTCGAAATATACCTTTTTTCATTACCGGTATTCTAGTGTTTTTGACATTGACACCCTTATTACGTATCTTGAAAAAGAGACCCTTTTTATGTTTTTTTTTTGTCACGCATGGTATCTACTCGTCAATGGAAGTGCCCCCCCCCCCCACCCCCGGGTTTGAACCCCAGACAACGTTACCAACTCTCACTATTACAAAGCATGGGGGAATTTCGGAAAAAAGGTTGCACCAGAAACATAAGGGTTACTGAAATTGCATTATGGCTTTTATAATTAATGTTCCTAGAGCCTGTCTTACAAAGAGTTGCGATTGATCTGATCAATCGCAACTATGGAAAGCAAGCAACGCCAACACCTAAAACACATTTTTGTTCAAAATAATTACTAGAAATGATGTATATTCATACATTCACTGTTTTCTTGACAATTCAGTATGCTTCTTTTTTGTTTTCAAAGGGCATCAAACAAATTTCCGAAAGAAAAACATTATGACATTTTTGGATTTCCATATACTTGAGATTGATCGGATCAATCGTAACTCTTTGTAAGACGGGGCCCTGATGTGCAATTTTTATCTCTGATACATACTAGATGCAGAGTCATGTATTAATACAAAACGATTAAAAGTTACATACAATACATACTTCAAGGCATGTACATGTACAATACATCTAACATTTTCTGACATCACATTTGAATACAATCAACCCTTGTTAGTTCGTGTTTATGTGATTTATACTCTGACACCCTACATGTTTTCTGTTTTTAGAGTGTGCTTAACTTGTCAAATTTTGAGAGAGTTTCCTGAAAATATTGTGACAGATTATAGCGTTGTGACCTGGTTGGATCTGAACTTGGATTATGTTTAGAAATATTCCCTATGGGCTGATTGGCCTCACATACCATTCAGGCTGATGTGTGCCCTTTGCTGTAGAAATACATTAAATTTAAAAATAGCAGATTCGGGTGAGAGGCTTGGGGCCTGTTTCATAAAAGTTTCATAAAACTTGTTATCACAAGAAATTTCCAGTAACAGTTAAAAGTTACTAAAATCCTTCAATCTGATTGGCTGCTGGTAAATTTGTCATAGAAATTGGGCATTTGTTACCTTAATAAAGTCTTTTATGAAACGGGGCCCTGGACAGATTGACTCAAGTTGCATGTACCGTAATATATATTAATTTGTATAACACAGAAACTATGTGCATATATTCTACTGTTCTGTAGACTTCTGAAATGCTTCAAAACAAATTTAGAAAAGGGAAAAAGGAATGTATGGGAATTATTGAAAAGATACTAGGTTTTTATTAGTCTACGTTTGAATGTTTCTACTGATGGAGAGGATCTATATGGCAAACCACTCCATAATTTTAGGGCTGCGCAGGTGAAATCATGATCTCCCAAAGTATGTACCAACAATAAAACCAATTTTCATTTCATCAGTTTATTCCCCCCCCCCCTTATTAAACAGGTTTTAGCAACCCTACTTCACCTGGGAAATCTGCAGTCATACCATGCAATGTGGTCTACATTATGGAACTACCTCTAGTGTTTTTAGCAAAATTGGAAGTTTAGATTTAAAGGAAAAGGAGGGTAAAAATCAACTATTATAAATGCCAATTTTCAGTCAAGGCATAAGTAGTAGTGCTCAAAAATTAGTGAACCCCATCAAAAAATTCACCCCTTCATGCTGAGTGTTAAATGCAGACAGCAATACTACAATGTCCGGCGAGCCCAGAAAAAGCGCATACATTCGTAATTCCGAAGCTTCGTTATTCCGAAGGTTCGTTATTACGAAGGTTCGTATTTCCGAAGGTTCGTAATTCCGAAGGTTCGTTAGTCCGAAAACGAAATGAGGTTCGTAATTCCGAAGGTTCGTTAGTCTGAAAACAAAGTTAGGTTCGTAATTCCGAAGGTTCGTTAATCCGAAAAAGAAATGAGGTTCGTAATTCCGAAGGTTCGTTTGTCCGAAAACTAAATGATTAACTAACCTTATTTCGTTTTCGGACTAACGAACCTTCGGAACAATGAACCTTATTTCGTTTTCGGATAAACGAACCTTTGGAACAATGAACCTTATTTCGTTTTCGGATTAACGAACCTTCGGAACATCGAACCTTATTTCGTTTTCGGATTATCGAACCTTCGGAATAACGAACCTTCGGAATAACGCCACAAATGTTCGGATTAACGAACCCTTTTACGTTTTCGGATTAACGAATATCGAGGTATAGGCAATTTGCGTGTTTCGGAATTACGAACCTTCGGAATAAAGAACCTTCGGAATTACGAAGTGTAACCAGAAAAAGAGACTTCATTGAATGTATTTCATCACTTGACTTCTCATATAGATAGATCTAAAACATGACAGATCTTGAACACTTGAAATAGGCTCATTTTCTGATAGGGTTCACTAACTTTCTAGCACCAGTTTTTATGTAAGAAAAACCTGGAGAAAATCTCACTGACATTCTTTTGTTCAGTGTTTGAGGAGCGTTCACTGAGGTGACAAGTTTGTTTTGTCAGATAACAAAAAATATTGATGAAACACTCTCCTGGTTGATGTTTCATAAAGCTGTTTTTAAGTTGTGAGACACTTTACATTTGCTCCACATTTTTTAAAGACTTCTATGCATAAAGTCTTTTGTATAGCATATTTTTACATAGGACTGTCTATTACTTAGTTGAGAGTTTTTCTCTTATGACCATAAAATGCTATTCCAATTTGTAAAGCAAAATTATTCCCTGACAAATGACTGGTGATCATTTTTGTGGTAAATGATCCTATATTATTGTCTAAAACCACCTATGTTTCAGTGGTTCATAAAGTTAAGTGTAACATCTCTATGAAATATCCCCAAGGACAGTATGTGTAGGCAAACCAATGTGAGATATGAAAAAAATTAAACTATATCCTTTTTTCTTTATATTTTTAAAAGCCTTACCCAGATGAGGAGTTGCCTGAATTCCGAACATCGCTGTCAGGTCTGTTTGAAGTTTTGGTCCCACTTCATAACAGGATTCTAGAAGTCATGGCTCGAGGACTCCAATTGGAGGTAAAAATGAAATATTAAACTGCTAAATTTGATTTTCAATAACATGGAAACAGAATATCTGCTTGAAAAATAAGAGAGAGAGAGAAAGTGTCATATTAATAGACACTCACACATGTACAGTATAATATAAGAATGTATAATATTAGAATGCTGCAATATCAAAATTACTTTGCTATGTATTTCAAGGGTGGAAATATCTCCCCCCCCCCCCAAGGTAGGGGGGACCAAGGGCTGGAAAATTTGACAAGCAAAAAAAAAGGGAAAAAAAGGTTATCACCCCCAAAAAGTAAGGTCATCTCGTCCAAATTACATGTTTTATTTCGATTTCCATCATAAAAGACCATAAATAGTAGGGGGACATTTAATATTGTGTCCCCCTACTATTTCGGGTAGGGGGGACCCCCCTGGGATTTCCACCCATGATGTATTTCATTGTGCAATCAAATTAATGTTTTTATTGGTGTTACATGGATTTATTTCTAATGCAGGATCCGCAGTTCTTTGTTGAAAGACACAAGTTCATTGGAACCTTGAAGAGCAATTCTACACTCCGTACGCTGTACTACCCATCGCTGGATAATGTAGAGGTGAAAGAGGACCAGGTCCGATGTGGGGAACATTCAGATTATGGTGGGATAACCCTGCTGTTCCAGGACCCCCAGCCTGGCCTAGAGGTAGGTCTTGGTCTAGGATTATAATTTCTTATTCAGGTGAATTATATGGTCAAGGATTAAAGATAAATGCTTGATAATGTAGTGGAGAAAGAGGACCAGATCCAATGTGGGGAACATTCAAATTATGATCGAATAACCCTGCTCTTAAAGGAGTTTGGCCTTCCAACACTCACAGTCCGGTCTAGAGGTAGGTCTTGGTCTAATATTAAATATTAGTGCTTGCTACTATAGAAGAGGACCAAGTTTTGTGTGGGGGCCATTCAGATTATGGAGAGAAAAAAATAAGTTTGTTTTTCCAGGATTTCGGCCTAGTCTAGTGGGAGACTGCAAGAACAGAAGACTAACACAAATTAATATAACCTGCTGATTTAATTTCAGGGGACCAACTGTACACATGTCATTGATATGGTCTCTGGGCTTCTTTTTGAGGCCACTTTCTTCATATGAAGGGTGTGCACAGCAAACTAGCATAGAGACAAGTCAAGGATTAAAGACATTAATCTCTTATTGGCTCTTTGTCCTGTTCAATGTGAAACCCAAGGCCACTGGAGTGTAAAATATCCTGCCATTTCTGTCTGACTTATTAAAAGGATTTGATACAATTATGCCATTTGTGATTTTCATTTATAATTCATATTTACTACATAAACTGCAAAAAATCATTAAAAAAAAAAATCAAATACAAATCTATCAATAAAAAAAAAAACTTCACAAACTTTTTTGCCAAAAACGTACTAAATCAATTGAAATAAAATACAAGATATATCGTAACATTTTGAATCAGCTTTTAAGATAAGCTTGTAAAAAATATTATTGTGATTTATTATCCAAGAATAAAAATAATCTATGCCTTTCAGTTTTCAATATGACAGTGAACTCATATTTGGTTCATCTAATCATTTTGCTGAGAGTTAAATTCCAAAAAAATAATCTTTTGCCACATATTAAACAAGTTGCAATATTCCGCTTTATGTCACAGAGCAATTGCATGGTGAGCTAGTAACATAAAGTAGAGCTACAATTTTTGTTGAGAAGTGAGGAATGGGATGAACAGGAGCAGTACAAAACGTCATCAATTTTCACTTTTTGCATTTCAGCGCTTTTTATCCCATATATTGGTATAGCATGATGAAAGACCCACACAACCCAAATTTGTTGGGAATCGGTCCATGAGGCCCCAATAAATGACCTCATGAATATATAATTACACTGTAGCCCCATTTAAAGTCGATGTATTATCAACCTGGTTCTAAAATTTAGGAACCAGGCCCATAATACATTGACTTCAATTTGGTAGTGGGGTTTTTTCATCATGCTCTACCAAAATAAAGAGGGGGGGGGGGGGGTGATGAAGACAGGAGAAGGTGGACATACAGTTAGGAATAAAATGAAGTTTTTGCTCTTGAAAACATAAAGGAAACCAATATAAGTAATAACCTGTTTTTGCTATTAACAGGGATTCCACTTTTCAGTGTCCTGAGACGTTTTAAACTTATTTCAGCCAGGGAATAATTTTGCCTACCAAACTTGATTAACATTTTGGTTATTATTAAAAAGCTCTCAACTATATAAGTTCTATACATTCCTGAATCCTATGGAAAAAATATGAAAGAATTTCTGTGTTGCATTCTTTGAAAAATGTGGAGCAAATTGAGATGAGATACAATGAAATTATTCCCTGTTTTCAGCAATAGAAAACACAATTCTTTATGAAATAACTCATTCTAGATTATTTTCATACTTTTTATCAGTTCTATATTGGCATCCCTGTATCAAACATGGCTGATCTTGTTTTCATATGAAGTACATGTAGTTGCAGGATTCTTGTATTATTTGTTGGGGAAAACCCCATATTTTAGAAATAAACTTTAGTATATATCTATAGTATGCCATTATCTACATTTTCTTCTTTTTTTAAAGGTAAGAAACCTTGAGGATAAATGGATCCCTGCAAAACCCATTGAAGGTACGGTCGTTGTTAACATTGGTGATCTCATGCAAAGATGGACTTCTGACAAACTAATTGCTTCGGTAAGTTCAATTCAAATTCAAACCACTTTCACGTACAGTGGTACACAAAATGGGTGACACGACATTAGCTCCTGCGACAATTGCTCCGGGCTTAATTTCGTCTAAGATGTAGGGTTAGGGTTAGGCTTGCAATTGGGTTTTATGTTAGGTTTAGGGTAGGGTATAGTGTTAAACCCAGGGTCAAAGTTGGTCATTCGAATAGTGTGTGAAATTTAGAGTGGAGCAATTGTCACCGGACCACATAATGAAGGTCCTCGTTGATAGCAGATTGTTAACTGAAGAGGCTACCCTGTGGAAATATAATAAAGTTAACAATCATTACACAACCACATGATTTACAGTTATGCAACATACAATGTTTTATAATATTTAACCCTCTAGCACCTACAGATTCCTATGCATAATGGCAATTACTCACTGGAGGAAACAATAAAACTGGTAATAAGTAGGCATTGTTCCAAAAAAATTGAAATATTTTTTTATAAATTTACTTTTGTTCATTACAAGTTATATTTATTTTGTAGTATAGGACCTGTTGAATAGAATGGTACATGGCAAAGTTCAATCAGATGTACGAATATTGACCTTTGACAATCGTTTGCAGAGCGAGAAGAAAAAAAAACAAAAGTTCGGGTTTCAGCTGCCCCAGTCCCACGCCTTCAAAAAAATGTAAAGTATCACTGACAGAATACTAAAGTTTTCGCCAAATCTTGGATCAAATATGTCAAAAATTAATTCCAACTCACATCTAGATGTCACTCTGTGTGATATCCAACGTTTTGATGAACATATAGCAAGGCCCGAGCTTCTTCGGCGAAGTAAGTGGTTTTCCGAGACATGGACGCAGCCATCTTTGCTGAGATCGACTGCGCAACAGTCTGGAACTTGCTACACACCGATGCATGTCAATCGGTTTTTCTCTATTATACTCAATAGGAGCATACACTTTTCTATGCAGATCTATGTAGCAGCCAACCTATACGGTATGCACACGCAATATTACCACGGTAAATCGTAGACAAGAGATACTATAGCGCAAAGAAAACGTACGGACGGTTAAGGGCGGTTCAGTGTGTAATAGGAAGGGCGGTCTTGGGCGGTTCAGGTGCTAAAGGGTTAAACAATAATAAAACGCAATGATAGTTGGGTGACCCCTAACAAAGCAGAGCTTATAAAGAGAATTTGAATAGGATAACAATGTGATGCACCTATACAACATTAATTCAAGGGAAAATACATTGAAACTGATGAAGAGGTGTTTGATGTTTAGGGGGCATTGAGTGAAATTTATGTTCAATTTCGAATTAAGCATAATGGGGCGTTGAAAGAAACTTTGTGTTTTTGCTGCATCACTAAAACAGTCTATATAGATAATAGTTGCAGATATTAATCTAAAAGTGTGCTGTTCTTGACATTTTGGGACTGGGATGGGATTGGAACCCCAAACTCTCTGATTGAGAGATGGCTCGAATCAAACCTGGTATTCTGCCGTCCACTGACAAAAAGAAGCACCTGATTTTTTTTCGAATTTGACTTGTTTCATGATTTGAGATATTTTCTGTATTCTCTTCATGATGTTAAAGGAGTCATCCTCTAATTTCTGAAATATAGACATTTCAAAAGCATGTAACTATAACATTTCCAGATAAAACAATGACACATTTTCCTCACTTAAAGGGATTGTTTCACTTTGTGAGCAGCTGATAAAAAATTCTCAAACTGAGATGAAACATGTGTATTAGTGCCTGTATTTGTCCTCAAAAACCCTGAAACAGCCCACAATATACAGTAGGATGAAAAACTCTTAATTTAGATACAAGAAGCAATTTATGAGCCTGATTGTGAGAACTGTCTGGTAGACGGGTTCAGCTTATGACCAGTTTCTCCAATTCGAAAAGTCCATTGGCTGTGTTGGCTGCATTCTGCTGTGTGTATCTCGTATACACACACTATTATTAGCTGCACTGTACATTCAGTGTATACCTTGTACACACACTGTATGTAGGTCATGTTGTGTTCATCTAGAGTTAATGCGTTGTATTGCACAGATTCGCTGTATACACATAGTCATTGAAACCAACCCCCAATTATTTTCAAACTTTGGTTTACATCTCCAAGATTTAAAAATTGTTCCCGTAGATATGATACTTTGAAACTTTTGGGATGGTATTTTTACACTATAATTAGCCTGATATGTAGCCCATTTTTAAGAACCAAAATGAGAACTTTTTAAAATCAGAACAAAGTGAAATGATCACCAAAGTGAGAACTTTTTAAAATCAGAACAAAGTGAAATGATCACTTTAAATACTCAGAAACTCATTCCATGAAGCTGCTTCCTATTGCCAGTGGATGGCAGAATTTCTCTGCTTATACCCCCCCCCCCAAAAAAAAATGCATTGATGTATTATTCAAACATATCTCCCAAATTCCAACGTTTCAAATGTATGCGAGATATAATATGATTTGCATTCCCTTTTTCATTGAAACATTAGAAACATCGAGTCATGATTCCCCTCGATCAGATCAAGAGACAGCAGGTTCGTCAGTCGATGGCATTCTTCGGCCATCCTGACAACGATGCCGTCATCGAGTGCATCAACAATTCCAACAAGTACCCACCGACCACAGGTTTGAAATATCTTGATATGAGATTTGCTGCAACCTATTCGGGTGTTACCAAACTCACCGCTTACTGAAAGAATAGCAAGTATATATTGTGTCGGGGTTAAATCGATTCAAAATCAAGTACATAGACACCGTTCTCACTACCATCCTAAAAATAGATCAGTGGAAACAAGTTTAACATGTAATGAGAACGGTCGAAGCGGTCTTGGAAGCGATCTTCCAAACTGGTTCAGAAAACCAACTCGCGATGTGGTTTTGAAGATCGCTTTGCCTTGTTAATCTGGTTTTAACGTAAGTGAGGACACAACCGTTCTTTGGGGAGCGATCTTCGCACATATTGAGCGCGCTACTCCACACACTGTGTGTAGAATGTCTACGCTGCGTTTCGAATTTTGCGCAAAACGTGTCACCCCCACTGAGAGCATTCCCATAGCAACAAGTCCACTTCTCTCAATTCCATGTATATTTTGATAACCACTTTTGGCTAATCAAATGGAAACGCTTGCAAAGCGATCTTCCAAACTAGTTTCCTGAACCGATTACCAGTAAACTAGATTTAGAAAGTATAGTGAGAATGGAGTCCTAGCTTACATCACTGTAGTAGATCAGTCAACTGTTTCCCTTGCAATTTCAAGCCTTCCAAGGGAGTGTGATTAGAAAAATCAATGTATGTTCTCACTCAGATGGTTGTAGACCAGGGGAACACTTCATGGAATGATTTGCTCTGACTATTTGTTATAAGCTACTGAAATCCTTGCACCTGATTGGCCTAGAGGAACTTTGTCAGTTGAAATCATGGACAATATATGTTCTTGAATCATGAACTACTCACCAATGAAACAACTTATTGGACTGTGATTTTTGTCTTGGTTGCAACTCTGTACAGCATTAACCCTAATATAACTGAGCTATTTCAGACCAGACCTTTACTACATGGGGGAAGGGGTTAATGTGACCCCTTACCCCTTCAGATCTAGGCCGCTAATTGAGCGATCGCTGCAAAAAATTAGCACCCTCATATTGCCGTATGTAAAATACAAGATTGTATAGAGTACAGAAGTGTGACCTCATCAATTTTCACTTTTTGCATTTCAGCACTTTTTATACCATATTTTGGTAGAGCATTATGAAAACCCCCCACATCCCAAACATGGTGGGTGAGGGGCCTTGGATATGACCTCATGAATTCATAATTAGCCCCACCGAAGTCTATGTATTATTGACCTGGTTCTAAAAGTAAGGAACTAGGCCAATAATACATTGACTACAATAGGGTTAATTATGTATTCAGGTCATATCTCAGGACCCCGTGGACTGATTTTCACCAAATTCTGATAGTGGGGGTTTTTCATCAAAAAAGTGGCAAAAAAGTGTTTTGTGATGTCATTACTTTGGTACTCTATAATTAAGTTTTCAAAAAACGAATATTTTATATATTTTATTGATTGATTAATTATGCAAATAATGAAATTCTGAATGTTTTTGTCTTCGCGTCTCTGCTCAAAATATACTTGGACAAACCATTTATATTTTTAGAACATCATTGCATTTTACTGGAATTATAATCCTTTTATTTATTCAGCATTCTTTATCACAGCATTATAAAATGTCATATTTCTTCAAATACAATAAGATTCTAAAAATCATTTAAATGTGTAGATATATGAACATGGATATAGCATTATTTTAGATAAATTGCCAGTAATGAAATAATAAATTGTACATTTGTATTACACAATGCTATATTATATGTATATTCTCAACTGCACATAACAATAGTTAAAAGGTGAAATTGTTAACAAGATAAGTAAACAAAAGTATTATAAATTTATAATTACAGGAAAAAGCACATACATTCATAATTCCGAAGCTTCGTTATTCCGAAGGTTCGTAATTTCGAAGGTTCGTTAGTCCGAAAACGAAATGAGGTTCGCAATTCCGAAGGTTCGTTAGTCAGAAAACGAAATGACGTTCGTAATTCCGAAGGTTCGTTAGTCAGAAAGCGAAATGATTAACGAACCTTAATTCGTTTTCGGACTAACGAACCTTTGGAACAACGAACCGTATTTCGTTTTCGGATTAACGAACCTTCGGAACAACGAACCTTATTTCATTTTCAGATTAACGAACCTTTGGAACATCGAACCTTCGGAATAACGCCACAAATGTTCAGATTAACGAACCCTTTTACGTTTTCGGATTAACGAACATCGAGGTATAGGCAATTTACGTGTTTCGGAATTACGAACCTTTGGAATAAAGAACCTTTGGAATTACGAACCTTAAGAATTACGAAGTGTAACCGGAAAAAGGGGAGCCTACTGTTTTCTTCAAATCCTGTATTGAAACAGTAGACACCTGTACAGAAGTCAGTGCCACATCATTTATGCTGCTGTCACCTTTCCCCTCCGATGGCCTTACAGCGAGCTGAGAACATTTCTATTCAAACCACCGATGTGTAGCTATTAATAAAATGTTAAAACGGCCGTTTTCGTCTTGCCGTGCAGCTGCCGTAGGGGAAATGTGACTGCGTCATAAGTATGAATACACAAGCCGACAAGCGTCTTTCCACATTTCCCCAATGACAAAAAAAATTATGAGGAATGCTGGATAGTTGCTGTGAAAGATGCTTCAAGAGATTTCTGCTAAAATACATAGCACAGACTCAGCATGTGTTTCCAATTCAAATTTTGAATTTAGAATATATTCAAAATTTGAATTTATAAATTTCAGTTTCAATCTTTTTAGGTGTCTGCTTGTTGTCGAGGTGATATAGTTGTAGACGTTAACAAAGTTATAATTTGATGAGATTCTATTTTAATATTGTCATTCTTTAATAAAAAAAAGCTTTGTGATCTGCCTGGGAAAGCTCTGAGGCCAGCTTGTATGTCACAGATCACTGGTCAAAGTACTCTATATGTTACCTCTTTGTGTACTAATTAGCCTACTATATGCTTATACATGTATTTCTATTTACCATATCTATACCCTCCACATCATTTACCCACCAATCATTTCATACAATATTGTGCTTGTAAATCAAATTCCTGAAATTATTCTCCTTGATTAATAACCAGCATTTTCAATATATTTCCGTCATATGTAGCTGAGGTTGTCTTTGTAATATAATATTATTCTAGAATCAAACTTTTCTGCGAAACACTGCCAAATATTTCTCTTTTTTGTTTGTTTTTAAGCTAGTAAACCTTATATCTCTTAGCTTGGTTGAAAGTAGTATAACTTATGCCAACCTGTTTGTTCTATTATATTTGTGTTAATTTCATGTTTTTTTTTTAATTCTTTTTCCATTTTCAGAAATCAAATCTGGGAAAAAAATGTGTAATTGCTGAGAAATTAGCAAAATAAGCATGAAATTCCATGATATGTCGGGTATTTTTCCAAACAGTATTAATTAATGCACTGTCCCACATGCATTTTTGTATTTCATATAGATCAGTTTATTTAAATGAACCAGAGTCTAGATCTATGATGATGATATGGTGGCATTTAACCTTGATTTTAAAGGCTTTCTCAAAGTGAAATAATTGTTTGCTGCAACTACTTTCTTTTACCTTTAATGTTTTGGAATGACTAAATAATTATTAACATGTTTGATTCAGGGATAAAGCCGTGAAGGTTTGAACTTTTTTTTTCCTTTTTTCTTGCTATGATGTTTGAAATAATGATAAGTAATTATAATAATGGTTACGATGATGGTAGTGATGATGATAATGTTTGCGGTGATCATGATTATAATCATAGATTCTGTATCATACATCTACATGTGTACATGTAACCATTAGTTATTTTTATGTTGATAATTGCTGTTTGTTAGCAACTAATATGTTTTATTATCCAGCATTCTTATATTGATATATGCAAATTCTGAAATATACGTGTAAAGGTGTAAGCCCAACGAAAAAAAATGTAGTGAAATAGATGTAGGAAAAATTTATATATATATATATATATATATATTATTTGATGTTTTGTATTTTTATAATGCGTGAATTATGATGTCGTTAATGGTGTTCGAATTAATAGTTTCTCTCATCTATTTCTCTTTCGTTCTGTTTGATTTTTCACAAAATCTTGCCATTGGTTGTAAATAAAGAAAGCAACATAATAATCAGTGCATTTTAATGAAGGAAGATGATTATTATTGCAAGTTTTTTTAATATGCCGGTAGTGTGATTATTATTTTTTTGTTTGTTGATCTGATGTTGAATATAATCTTTTTGTTACATGCCACCGTCCTCCATCATTCTACTAGTAACTGATTACAACACATTATATTTACTACAAAAACTGACGCATTTACCAACGAACATAGAGGGCAGCAACACTTTGCAGTGTTAAAGTCCACCCCAACATCGAGTTTATTCAAATAAAAAGAGAAAATCCAAAAGGCATAACACTGAAAAATTAATAAAAATCAGATGTAAAATATAGAAAGTTTTTTCGTTTAATTTCACAAAACAGTTATATGCACATCCTTGTTGGTATACAATACAATTGAGGG
The DNA here is from genome assembly GCF_037042905.1 of Lytechinus pictus. Classification (NCBI taxonomy): domain Eukaryota; kingdom Metazoa; phylum Echinodermata; class Echinoidea; order Temnopleuroida; family Toxopneustidae; genus Lytechinus; species Lytechinus pictus. Next base: position 962,690 of record NW_026974141.1, read on the forward strand.
AACTGATGTCGTCACCCACTTATTTCTTTTGTATTTTATTATACGAAGCATGAAAAATTCTTATTTTCTCCTCATTGTCATGAAAGAGTGTTATTCCTCCCTGAACATTTGTAATTACCATAATTTTAACATTTTATGGTTCAGTCAAGTTGGTCCTCATGGTCAAATTTGTAAAAGAAGGAAATATTGTAGAAATCAAACACAATAAAAAGTTAAAGAAATAGTGAGTGAGGGACATCATCGAATCTCTCATTTGCATATCACTGAGTTGTGCATATAACTGTTTTGTGAAAAAAAAAACTTTAATATGGCATAACTTATTTTATATCCGATTTGATGACACTTTCAGCGTTAGGCTTGTTTAATTTTTCTCTAATTGATTCAAATCCACATTTTTCTGGGGTGGACTTGACCTTAAAGTTGTTGCTGCCCTCCATGTGTTAATATATTTTGTATAATCAGAAATATTCTGAGCGAGCTTTGATAAAATAGTAATTTTGCACCGCAAAAATGTTGGCCATTCTTTTAGCTTTCTTTGTGTGTCTGTTATTTTATTTTTTTATCTTGTGGCTATTCTTTGTCTTGTTTTGTTATGCTTCCTTCACCGCCTCTTTGGTAAAATTAATTTTTAAGCCAACTTTCCGCCCTTTCACACGGTACCAAAATTCTAATTTGAATGATTCCAGTGAAAATTTATTCCAATGACGAGTTTTTAGCACGTGTGAAACCAAACTAGAATCACGAACGCTAATCACAATAACTAATTCAAATGCTACTCCGGAGGTGAATTCCAGTTAAATTTCACTCAAATTACGGTACGAATTTTACGTCTGAAACGCTTGACCTCCAAAATGTCTTTTAGGGGCGGAGCTTACGTGACCATCACGAAAAAAAAAAAAATGAAGTGTATTGTATTTGCGATGCAGTGCTTTGATTGACAAGTCACCAAGGACACATACCGCCATCGCTCAGGTTCGATTTCAATAAATCACTTATTGAGTGAACGTGTGAAAGGTCCGATGATTCTAAAAACGAATTGCAATCATCATTACAATGATGATTCAAGATTCTCGTGTGAAAAAGACCCTTAATCTACTATCTGTTTGGTTACATCCGACATGGTCTTGTCCAACTAGTCCATCTAGGTCAAGTCAAACTTGACGTTCATATGCTATAATAATCAATATAATGATTGTGGGCATTAACGGAAAGACAAAATCTATTAAGCATTTGGTCTGACTGCCATTTCGCCCATTTACACGGCAAAACACCGGTGTTGATTTTAACACCAACCCAGTATCTATATCGGAAACACCACGAAAGTGTTGAAACAATTAACCAATTAAGAATCAAACCAATATTGGCTGAGTAGTGTTGTTTAAATGCCTATCTGGTGTTAACCTAACCTAAAGCATGCAGAATGGTGTTTCAACTCTTCTGGTGTTTTCCAATATAGTTACCGGACTGGCGAAATCAACACCGGCGTTTTTGCAGTGAACCATTAATTCAGTCTAATGGCTCTGCGAATATGATCTAATCTACCTTATTAAACGCCACTTAATAGTTTCCACGGTTATGAACCAAATTTATGTTTGATAAAGTAAAAATAATAAGTAGACCAAGTGGGAGTCAGACTAACTGGGTATCAATGAGAATTATAAACTAGTTGGTTAAAGACCAAGTAGGGTAGACGGAACAACAAATAGAACACAATTGGTAGTAGACCAAATGGGTTTAGCCCACATTGTATTCAACTGAGAACTAGGCCAACTAAATTTACTTGAAGACCGGTTGTGGTATTCAGAAAACTGGTCTACCCTTTTTGTATCTTTTCTGGCATCTCGGAAATCAATGTGCTGAAGGTAAACTTGTTACTCAAGTTCGGTGTAAGTGTTGGTGTAAAGTGTTGATGACGTAAACCGTGATTAAAATCCAGTGTTAGTGTTGATGTTAGGTGTTTGTAGCGCAAATGAAGTAAAGTGTAGAAATCGATGTAACACTTCCAAAATTTGAATTTCACCCTCAGTGATGTTAGGTGTTTGTAGCGCAAATGAAGTAAAGTGTAGAAATCGATGTAACACTTCCAAAATTTGAATTTCACCCTCAGAGAGAGATGGGGGAGAGGAAGTGAGAGTGGAAGGAGGGGGGATACCCCCTTCCTTGGGTGTTAAGTTAACACTGGGGAAACTGATTTGAGAGAAGTGTCCCAAGATCCATTAGGGATTAAATACCAAATCGGTCCTTCTCAGTCTGTAAATTAAGCATTTGTACGTGAATCCTTTCCCTGCATCTTCCACATTTTATTTATTTATTTTTGGCATTTTGAGGTCTCATGTCACCCTCGATATTAAAAGGACTGAATTGTCTTTGATTGATTGGAAATGAAATTAAATAGAGTGCAATTTGTCATCAACCACCCCTAATTCCCCGATTAAGAAGGGGCCATGCGTATGATTAAGTTTATGAGCCGTGTTATTTTATCATAATAGTTCAACCCAAATTACTGCTAAAAGAACAGACCTTTTGTCGTATGGAACCATATGGCCATGATGGAAATACAATTTATATTTTATGGTACGCGTAAATGAATATTTTCCTAAGAATTTATGTGTACAACTCAAGATCCGTGTTAAGTGAGATAATTTTTTTAGACTGAATATTAATTGAATATTATATCGATTCCAAAAAATTGAATCACATATATTATTAATTGTGCAACTGGCTACACTCTTAAAGGGGCAGTTTATAATCACTCGCGTCGCGTGCGGGTTCGTAATCACTCGCGTTTTGAATTTTTGGCGATTTTTTTTTATTTCGGTGCGATTTTTTTTTTAACGGTGTCTTCAATGGGACAGACATGCAGGGAAAATAAAATGAAATTGAAATTCGAGTTTCGTTTTAAGCCGGCAATTAAGTGCCTTAAAATAAAATGTAGGCCTACTCGACTACTGTTTTAACATAACAAACAAGCAAATCAGCCATGTGGCTCAACTAACTTAGAATAGATCCGGACTTCTACTGTGTCTTATACGAGGACTCCGAGTCGGAACTTGCCATATCTGCCACATCGATATTACATCGTATCATTCCCATATGCGGACATGCCTGCATGCAATGGCCCCAAGGCGGCCGGACCCGGCCGCGGTCGGACACGACGTGCATCGGTAGCATGGAGCAAGCTAACGTGAGTCGAGCTGAGTTAGATCCCACGTTATATATGAGGCGCCGATTGTACCAATATTATATAGAACAATTATTTGTTATATAATCATTATTCATTAAATAATAACTATTATTTATATATAATTTACATTCTATTTGTAAATAATTACTATTATATAAAATAACATTTCTAATTATTTATATATAATTCCAAGTAATACTTCATTACTTGTAAATAATAATAGTTCGACATTCCATTATTTATAAATAATGATTATTTGTTTTTCATTATCAATAAATAATAATTTTTGTGTTTCATTATTTATAGATAATGACACTGCATACTTCATTATTTATGAATAATTGCAATTCGTTTTTTTATTATTTATAAATAAGTTTGTCGAGTTTTCTATTATTTGTAAATGATAATTATCTATTAACAATGCCAGTGCACATTTCTTTATTTATAAATAATTTGTTGAGTTTCCCATTATTTATAAATAATGAAAATTCATCGTGTTTCATTATTTATAAATAATATTTTTGTTTGAATATCCCATTATTTATAAATAATCATTATTTATAAACGATTTTTACAGTTTGCCATTATATACAAATAATCGTAATTTATATACAAATAACCATTATTTACAAATAATGAAAAACAAATAATCAGTATTTATAAATAATGAAAAACAAATAATCATTATTTATAGATAATAGAATGTCGAACTATTATTATTTACAAATAATGAAGTATTACTTGGAATTATATATAAATAATTAGAAATGTTATTTTATATAATAGTAATTATTTACAAATAGAATGTAAATTATATATAAATAATAGTTATTATTCAATGAATAATGACTATATAACAAATAATTGTTCTATATAATATTGGTACAATCGGCGCCTCATATATAACGTGGGATCTAACTCAGCTCGACTCACGTTAGCTTGCTCCATGCTACCGATGCATGTCGTGTCCGACCGCGGCCGGGTCCGGCCGCCTTGGGGCCATTGCATGCAGGCATGTCCGCATATGGGAATGATACGATGTAATATCGATGTGGCAGATATGGCAAGTTCCGACTCGGAGTCCTCGTATAAGACACAGTAGAAGTCCGGATCTATTCTAAGTTAGTTGAGCCACATGGCTGATTTGCTTGTTTGTTATGTTAAAACAGTAGTCGAGTACATCTTATTTAAGGCACTTGCCGGCTTAAAACGAAACTCGAATTTCAATTTCATTTTATTTTCCCAGCGTGTTTGTCCCATTGAAGACACCGTTAGAAAAAAAATCGCACCGAAATGAAAAAAAAATCGCCAAAAATAAAAAACGCGTGTGATTACCAACGCGACGCGAGTGATTACGAATGCGAGTGAATATAATAAGCCCTTAAAGGTTAGGCAACATACTGTCTGCACAACAATTGGTTTAAACAATTATCCAACTCTGGGTAGTTTTCAACCAATACTGTGTAGTTTTCACCCAAAGTACACTATTGGTTTAAAACTACCCAGAATTGGATAAAGTTTTATCCAATTGTTGCGTGGACACTTATGCTGCCCAACATTTTTTTAAAATCTTGAATGGTTACGAGATTAATTTTCGGTCAAAGTAGTTTATGTATTGTTCGTACCGTACCATGCTTTCTATTCTGATGTTTTGTCATTTCCTACATAAATTATGTACGAACACTCACGAATGTGGAAAATGAACTTAATGAACCTATAATATGTTATATGATGTCGATAATGTCAATATTTGATCGAGGTATAAAGTCCAAAGGCCTATATGTTTTGACAAGAATATGAATCAATAATTCATAAACCATAAATAATGGCGGTAAATTGTAGAAACTTGGGATTCCTTCGCCTGTTGTGCACTTGTCTCTTTTTTTTTGTGGCGATTAAACTCATTGCTTCGTTCAAACGGAATAAAGTGCCCCCCTATACAGACATTTCTTCCTGTTTTCAAGTTGGAGGAAATAACTTTATCAGAGACTGTTTACAATAATAATTAAAAAAAGAACTGCAAAGAATTTGTGTTTAAATGCCTTTGCAGTAAAATTATAGCCGTTAAAACTCTGCTGCAGACCTTTACTGCAGGGACGTAACAGGCCAGGGTCGTGGTTTCAATTGACAGTGGCGTAATGAGGCAAACATATTGGGGGCAGATCTCGCGTATCGAGCAACATTTATTATTAGAAAAAAAGGTTGCGAGCCTCTAAAAAGATCAAATTTTGACAAAATATTTAGAAAATGATATTATATTTCACCATTCTTTCTTTCCCTTTCGCTTGTTTTTATTTGTCTATACGCCGCCGTAAAAGGGATATTTTAATGATTGTGCGCGAGAATTAGGACGCATTAACGTGATGAGTAAAAAAAAGTTGGGGCACAGTATATGGCGCGTGTGGCAAAAACTCGGTTATATAAGTCCTGAGCGAGCGAAGCGAGCGAGAAAAAAAGCTCCTTCACACGACTATCTATCTTTGAGATAGATTTAGACATAATATTTATAAAATAACGTCATATTTTACGCTTTTCGTTTTTCTTTTTTGTTCATGGTTGTAGAACTTATGGGGTCATAGCTTTTACACAACACATTACTTCAACTCAGTTGCGTAATAAACATACTATTTTGAGGGAACTACATAGATATTGTGGGAAAAAATTGTAGAAAGTTGCCTGCGAGCGATGCAAGTCAGAAAATTTATGGCCCTTTGAAATGGAATTCTGATTATGTTATAGATTTTACATTCTTTTCAGCAAATTTTGTTTATCTTATTGTTTTTCATTCATTTCATTTCGTTCCGTCCTTTGCTTTCTTTTATTTCCCCTCGGCTGTGAAACAAGCACCTTCGTACGTTAGTGCTTCAACATAAAGCTTAATGCAGGACGGGTCCATATAGGGGGGGGGGAGTTATATAGGGCCCTTTACAAAATACAGATGAAGAGCCCTACTACATGGGGTCTGGGGCAGAGTCCCCGGTAGCTTTGGAGAATTAGCCAAAGTAAAGATTAAGAGGCTTTTTATGGCTTGCTATAGCATAAAGATTTACTAAGGTTGGGACATTATAAAGCATATAGGGGATATGTCGAGCTGCCCCAGCTAAGGATTTTTATTGCCCCGATTGAGACCTGTTATTGCATAAAATATAGCAAGCTTTATACGCTTCATACACAATGTTATATGTCATCAATCTTTCTTCCCGTTCTTTATTTTAAATCATCGTCATCCCGGTCATGTTAGTTCTTCTCTTTTTTTGTTCTTTTCTTCCCATCGTTTTCCACTTAAGCTCATTCCATTCTACCTTCATTGCCCGCTTTTGTTTTCCCTTATCCCCCTTCCCACGATTCTTTCCCGTGCCATTTTGTCATCTTTTAATTTATTTCCCTGTCTTACTAATCATGCGAATTAATGTATTAGTCTTTCAGGATAATTTTGTTCTTTCTAGTATGTTCTTCTTTCCTTCCTTTTTCCGCTTTATTCATTTTCCCTTGTTATGTTTTAGTTTTCCTTTTCCCTTTCCTTCCCCTTCCTTTCTTTCTTTCTTACTTTCTTTCTTTCTTTCTTTCTTTCTTTCTTTCTTTCTTTCTTTCTTTCTTTCTTTCTTTCTTTCTTTCTTTCTTTCTTTCTTTCTTTCTTTCTTTCTTTCTTTCTTTCTTTCTTTCTTTCTTTCTTTCTTTCTTTCTTTCTTTCTTTCTTTTTCCTTCCTTTTCTCCATTTCCCGTTTTTGTATTTACCAGATGGAACCCGCCGGGAGCTTGGGGGGGGGGGGGAAGCTGCCCCCTGTCCGTTAATTTGTTACATCACTGTATTGGGGGGGGGGGGGGTAGGTTTGATCCTCCGCAGAGTAGCAATATATAGGTTTTCGTGAGATTTTGTAGCTTAAAACTTGACACCCTCCATGAGCGAAATTCCAGATTTTTTGAAAGGACGCTACACGTACGCACTCATCGAACTTGACCGTTGTTCTTGACCGGGTCATCCACAACATGTAACGAAACCGATTTCAAACCGACCGATGGTATGTCATTGGGGAAAAGCGTTATAACTAGATTGGTCGATCTGTTATTGAACCGTCAATCCGGGGACTTCCGACCGAGAATCGTGTCACAAACAATTTCTTCGTCAAACCTTGGGTAGAATCGAATCACTTACTGGCAAAAAGGCACTCACTTCGGACGAATATACTCTGACCTGCTTTGGGCAGGATGGACAAAGTGCCTCTAATTGATTTTTCAGCTTACAGTCTGGATCGTGAGAGCCCAGATCCAGAAAGGTTTCAGAAGCTTATTGATGAAGTTCATCAAGCTCTTACTACCATCGGGTTCATGTACTTGAAGAACGTCGGGATTCCAGTTCAAAAGGTAAGGGTATAACTTTGTTTGGAACATTGGTTGGTTTCCCGACTTTATTAGTATGCATATTTTGATATAAACTACATTAAGATAATATAGGGTTGTTTGATATATGTGCATTACTTTGATCTCGGAGCACTCGAATGGTATTAAAATGATCATGTGATAATATTGATAATGATGATAATGATTATGATGATGATGATGATGATGATGATGATGATGATGATGATGATAACAATATAGCGCTTACTATTACCCTGGCTTCAGCACGGCTACCCTGATCGGACGCTTGAGCATTCAAAGAATTCTTTCCTACCGTGTACCCATTTACTACACCTGGGTGGAAAGTGACAACGCCTTGCCAAAGGACGCGAGTGCTGCGGTGTGATTTGCATAGGCGGCGGAAGAGGTCCCCCCCCTAAATTTGACGTGGGGGGACGGTCCCCACCTAAATTTTTAGTTGATAACCTTTTTTTTTGGCTTGTCAATTTTGCTTCCTGCGTCCCCCCTAAATTCCGGTGGACCCCCTAAAAAGTTTCTGGTCCCCCCTAAAATTTGTGTTTTTTTGCTTGTAATTTTTTTTTGCCTGCGTCCATCACAAAATTTCAGGTGACCCCCCCCCCCTAAATTGTTTGGCTTCCGCCGCAAATGGTGATTTGAAGCCCGGACCTTGTGGTTCAAAGTCCGGAGATTTATCCACTGAGCCACAATGGGTTCGATATTGAATTGGTAAAGTAACCCGGGAAAAACAACAGTGGTGACAGTATGGTTCCTTCAGAAACACCATAACTTCGACAAATTGGCTTTTCATTCTCCTTCTTATATATTTAGATTAAAGATGCCTATTCTTCCTCCATGAAATTCTACTCATTACCCGGGGAAGAAAAACACAAATATGCTGGACCAACGGGAACAAACCACGGATACCAACGGATGGAAGAGGAAAGGTAAGAAAGGAGGAGGATGAAAAGAGAAAAGGAAACAGACATGAGAGAGCAGAAGAAAAAGGTGAAGAAGATTATGATGATGAAGAAGAATATGATGATGATGAAGAACAAAATATGATGAAGAAGAAGAAGGAGAAGAAGAAAAAGAAGAAGAATAAGATGATGATGATGATGAAGAAGAAGAAGGAGGAGGAGAAGGAGAAGAAGAAGAATATGATAAAGAAGAAGAAGATGATGAAGACGAAGAAGATAATGAAGAAGACGAAGCCAAGTAACTTAAATAAAAGAAGTAGAAGCTGGTGATGAAGGTCAAGCAAATTTAGGTTAATTTTCTTTCCATTTGATTTAACTTCAAAATGAAGTAATATGTTTCGCATTAATTCACCTGAAATATTTGAGTGAGTAGTAATCCAATTTTTGGACTTTCAATTCGCATTCTATTTTTTTAGTAAATTATACTTCTTACTTATAGATGCTTCTGAACCCAGGCTTAAACCTTGTATCAGTTTCATGTTCTGTTAATAAGTCACTCAAAAATTATATTTGCATTCTATTGAAAATTTCAAGTAATTATACATTTTCTCTTTAATTTTCAGGACGAATCCGGATGTACTTTTCAAAGATCTGAAAGAAGTGTTCAACTATTGTCCAGCGGCCGGAGAAAAGGTAATATACGTGGTAGAGCGTTAACATAGGGCGGTACGCAGGGAACGATTTTTTTTTTACAGGGGGTGCTGGTTTAAATATTGAATAGCAAAAACAAGAACAAAAACCAAGAAAAAAGGTTTTCATTTTAAAAAAATGTAGGGCGTCTTTGTTTCATTTTGGCCATTGACCATTCCTAACATTACCAAGGGGTGCTGCCTTTGAAAAATAACACACGTAGCACCCCGCTCCCCAGGGCCATGACGGAATGGGGGGGGGGGGAGGCGATGGTCCTTATTAAAAATAGTTTATCATTCATCTTATTTAATCTATCGCAGTTATTCAAAAGTACAATTTTTTATGTCCATCTCTTTGTCTGTCTCCACAACTCCCCCCTCTCTCTCCCTCTCTTTTCCCATTTCTCTCTCTCTTCTATCTCAGTCAGCCCTCTACCCTCTTCACACCTCCCTCCCTGCTCCCCTCATCATCTTTAACGCATTTGCCATTCTGCCCTCACGAAATCACCTTTCTTTCGATGTAGACGTTTCCAGAGAACGCCCTACCAGAGTTTAAATCGTCTCTGATCGAGCTCTTCAACGCGATGGTTCCCCTTAATATTAGAGTGATGGAGGTCATGGCCAGAGGCTTAAAACTCCAAGTAAGTTTATTGTTACCATGACAACGACGATGATGATGGTGACGATGACAATGGCAATGATGATGATTACGATGATGACGATGAGTATGATGATGGTTACGATAGTGATGATGGTGATGATGATGATGATGATGATGATGACGCTGGTGGTGGTGGTAGTTTTGACGGTGATTGTGACGACGAGGTCGACTACGACCATTGATACTAATGGTGGTGATGATGATGCTGATAGTGATGACTACGACGATGATTATGATTGTGATGGTGATGATAAAGACGATCGTGATGATTATGTGGTGTTGATGATCACAATATAATGGTGATATTTCATAGTGTTGCATGACGCTGTTTCTGTTTTCATAGAATATAGGTATTTTCAAAGATATACATAATTATGTAGAGCATTTGACTGTCCTGAACAAAAATCTATGATGCTTTTTAACAAGGATGTCAAAATGATAATGTTCAACCCTTCAATATTTAAAATAAAGAGTTTTCTATATTAAAAAAATAGAAAAAGATACTGGAAGCTGGACGTTCTACATTCTAAACTCTGGTGTTTTCAGCATTTTTCTTTGTAAATTTTACTCTATATATTGAGATATAAATATCTCCAGCCTGGACCATTCCTTTAAGCAATAACTTCCGATACTAATCATAGGGCCTTTTCACACGTGAATCTTGAATCATCATTGTAATGATGATTGCTATTGTAATCATGACTGTGATCAGCGTTCGTGATTCTAATCATGTTCTAATTCGGTTTCACACGTGATTAATGTTCATCATTAGCCTTATTTTTCACTGGAATCATCATTCAAATTACGATCCTTTTTTTACCATGTGAAAGGGCGGTTAGTAATCCTTAACCGGTATTTCAAAAAAGCATTCTTTTCTCCCATTCTGTTTCTTTAGGACCCGCACTTCTTCCAGGACAAATTCAAATTGGCGGGAACATCAAAGAGTCACACCACCCTGAGGAGTGCGTATTACCCCTCCCTGGAGGGTGTAGAAATAAAAGAGGGTCAACTCCGTTGCGGAGAGCATTCTGACTATGGAGGCATTACACTCCTCATACAGAACAATCCCGGTCTCGAGGTAGGCTGACAGGAAAGGTTTTTGCATAGCGATGTACGGAGGATTCAAGAACAGATATTGGGTGATTTCAAGTTCGGTGTTCAGTGTTGGTATTGGTGTTGAGAGCGTAAAAATGCCGCTGAACCGAGCCCCAACATCGAGCTGGGTTCAGAGGAACGATACGGATTACGTTATCGATAGCAAATTGACTTAACGCCTCTGCGCTGCGCTGCTAAATCAACTCAACTTCACGCGAGAAGTATCGACGACGAAAATGAAATCGGAGAGAAATGCATGAAATTCTCATCGTACAGAATATAAATGCTTTAATCAATTCAAGAATTCGAAAGAGTGAACACTATTCTTCATCAAAATATATAAAGCTCAAATGATTTGTACTCATCTTAACTGTAAAAGCTAATTTTACGGGGATGTTTCATCGTGTTCACCGCCTGTTCGGGCTGTTCACGAGCTTGAGATTGCCAACACCAACACCAACATCGAACTTGAAATCATGATTTTCCCAATCCCTGGGGGTTGGTGTTGGAGGATGGGGAAATTGCACGTAGATCGTCAACACCAGCCGCAGTGCTGGGTTCAGCAGACGACATTCAACACCATCCCTCAACACGAACTGCCGGAAATACGTCATATTTTCCGAGGTCAATCCCAACACCAGCCTGATTTTAAGTACGATGTTGTTGCTGGTGTTGGTGTTGTCACAACACCAACACCAGATATCAACACCGTACTTGAAATCATCCATTGCATTGTCGAATGCCTGTCATGACAAAACGTCTTTGTCGAAAATTGGTGAATCAAAACAGCAGATGAGTCCTTGACTTTTCGTCAGCTCTGCAACTGAATCCTTAACTCCTGCTCCGGTTCACAAATTTTCGGCAAAGACCTCCAAGTCCAGCTGTTTGTTGTCATAAAATATGGCATTTTAATTATTGCGTTCGTGAATTCTCCGTACATCGTTGAGTGAAAATTCCTTTTATACTTATAATACACTCGGAACCGAGGGAAATTCGATTTTTAAGAATGTGAATAAGGGATACAACTTTTTAAAGTGAAAATGTGAAATCAATATTTCTTTGGGTATATTCGACATAGGGGGGGGGGGGGGTGTTGCAAGAAAATATTTGCAATCGATTGCAAATTTTCTGTGTTATTTTACAATCAATAGATCAATTTTTATTTAGGTAGGAAATCAGATTACACTCCATTGCAAGAAGAAGATCAATAATCAGTCACAAATTTACAATTAATTGCAAGATATGTAATTTATCTAGGGACCGAAAATGGACTTGCAATTCATCTAAAGTTTCTTGCAACGCCCCGATAGACATCATGAACGATATAAGACACTCGGAAACGAGTTGTCTTGAACAGATGAATGTCACACGGAACCGAATGTCTTGAACCGATGTCTTAAACAGATGAATCAACCTCGTTGGCTTTTTGTCGTTGCACAACTTAGCGTTATGGCTTTGCTCGCGTCGATGGGGGGGGGGGGGGGGGGGGGGGGGTGCGTAAACCGAATTCTCTCATTTTTAAAAAGTAATATCGGGTAACATCTTGAAATCTGATTTTAAAGATATTTATCATTAGGGATATCTTTTTTTCTATATGGCAATTAAGCTATTCCGTTCGGAAATCAGGTTGTTTTTATTATTACGAAAGAGCGGATTACGTTATTCCGCGACCTGACCGATGTTTGGGAGAAAGCATATTCTTGCTGGACATGCAACCGTTCACATTATAGGCCTTTAACAATGTCCTACAAATCCATGGTGTCATTTTACTGTATATTATGTATGATGAATGAATGATGACGTGGGTCTTTTTAATACCGCGATTTCTTTCAGGTGAAAAATGTTGACAACAATTGGGTACCGACACCACCGATAGAGGGCACTGTGGTTGTTAACATTGGAGATCTAATGCAGAGATGGACGTCAGATATACTGGTCGCGACAGTAAGTTTGATTTTCTCGTCATTGTTCCGAGTTCAACCCAGGTGGGTGTTTCATAAAGCTGTTCGTAAGATACGAATGACTTTACGAGCGACTGGTGATCCTTTCTTATGCTATGTGATATCCCTAATAGTTTATGACCTAAGAACATGTTCCAGTCGTTCGTAAAGTCGTTCGTAACTTTACGAACAGCTTTATGAAACACCCACCTGATGAGGCGAATAGGTACCAGGGGTCCGTTTCATAAAGAGTTACAACTGTTGTACCTTTGCAATTATGGCAACTACCATGGCAACAGGGCTCAGCAGCCAATCTAAATCAAGGTTACCATGGTAGTTGCAACTCTTTATAAAACGGGCCCCTGGCCTTAATTCCTTGAATGCACTGAGCGCTCGAAGCGGCAGCTTGAGCTAAAGCAGAGGCAATAATAGTCATTATAGTTGCACTTATCATATCCCTTGGAAGAGGTACTCTTCCGGCTAGTAATGGATTTTATCACCCCCCCCCCGCTTTCAATACCTACTATTTCTCTCTCTCTCGGTCTCTCCACCTCTCACCCCTCTCTCTAACACACACCCACTAATCTCTCTCTCTCTCTCTCTTGACATTTCCCTGTAAAACTGTTTGTTTGTCCCCCACCCTTTGCGATAAATTACTGAAAGCATTCGGCCCCTGCTCCAGAATGAACCCGTCAATGCTTTCTTGTTTTAATATCACTTGGTTAATAGATTTGTTTACATAACCAATTTTTAACTTGGACCAATTTATGTGCTCTGTAGTCATGCAAAACACTTTACATCAGAAGCATAATCAGACAAAAGAAGAAGAAAGAAATCGAGGGGCCAGGAATTGCGTGTGAGGTAGAATTTCTAGAAAGTTGCGAGCGAGCTAAGCGAGCGAGTGAAAATTTTGACCTTTTTATGTAATACAAAATTTAGGTTTTTGTAGATGTTTATATACATTTAAAAAAGGTATCAGATTCCATCTATTTTTTTTTTCTCCCTTTTCTCCTTTTCAGGTCGTGATTTTTTTTATTTTTTTTATTTTTTTTTATTTATTATTATTATTATTATTTTTTTTTTTTTTTTGGGGGGGGGTTCATGCCTCCATCTGTACGCCAATGCTTTTCATCATATTCAAATAGCATTCTTTGTTTTCATCCATTAGCTTTAAACGACATCAGAGAGATCAAAACTAATTTCGTAATCAAACATTTACCCAAAAGTTTACGACGTAAGAATACCAAATAAACTTGTTTTATTTGTCCTCTCTTACAGAAACATCGGGTCGCTATCCAAAGTGATCAAATGGAACTTAACCATGATCGCCAGTCCCTGATCTTTTTTGGCTACCCGGATAATGACGTAATAATTGAATGTACTGACGGGACAAGCAAGTACCCTCCAATTGACAGCACCGAATATCTCTTTTCACAGTTCCAGGCAGTCCGCGCTAAGAATAATTGATAATAGATGTCTTTTATCTTGGGCAACCAGTCATATCTATTATTTTCGTCATCATAAAATTTCTTCGATTTTCACTGTAAATTTAAATTTAATACTTTATATTAATATATATATATATATATATATATATATATATATATATATATATATATATATATATATTATATTCAAAGTTTTTTTTTCTCACTCTCTCTCACTCTCTCTCTTTCCCTCTTTTTCTGTGTAGACAGGGTTGCCACCACATGAGGGGGGGGGGCAGGACAGGAGTCAGTTTCCTCATATGACTCTCAAAGTAAAGAAGCCCCAAAAAGAGATAAAATAAAGAGAGCAAGGAAGAAAGAACGATTCAGAGTATGAAGGAATAACTCTGGGTGGAGTAACTCACGTCATGTGCACCCCCCTCCTCAATGAAATATCTTGACGCCGCCCTTGACCCTTAAAACAAAACCAAACAAAAAAGGGAATCAATGTAGAATGTTTACCAAAAGAGGTTCGTGAAATATATTTTGCCTTACATACATAAAGAGCAGCAGCAACATTTAATTTCAGGACGATGCAATTCATTTAGCGCTCGTCACAACTTCCAACGCACTAATTGTTATCCACACAATTTCAATCTTGGAAAACTGAAGTTTTATGGAATTATTATGGAATTAAGGGTAACGAATATGCTTGGATGAAAGCGTATATAACAAACAGGAGACAATCTGTCTAGTAAATAATTGTATCAGTGAAAGTGTAAAAATTAGATCGGGCGTCCCACAGGGATCCGTATTTGGTCCATTAATATTTTGTATTTTTATCAATTATATATGTAACTTGAATTTGAATGTTAATTCCAAAATTTGTCAGATGATACTGCTCTGTTCTGTTATGATGTATTATCTAAGGAGGTTAAAAAAAATCTGCAAAGTGATTTTGATGTTATCTGTAATAAGCCAGTTCGTAGTTCCTTTCTGCGCATGATCAAAAAGATTATACGCATGATCAGAGGAAGGTCATTTGTACTAAAGTGACATGGTGGTTTAAAATCTAATGAGACAAGCACCAACTTTGATGTCTTGATTATTTATATATTCTTTTGAATTGTGGTTTTCATTTACATCCACAAAAAAAAAATGCGTCCACGAACGACTGGTATTTCACAGTTTGCCAAGTACATTGTGCAACATGCAGCTATGATATGCATTCAAAGTAGGAATGCGACAAATACCTTCATAAAGGGTTCATTGGTGTGCTATTCTAGTCACCTGGTCTATTCAATCTATTCATCCTGCTATGTAAGGCAAGCTTACGTAATATCTTGCTTTGAAATCTGCCTATCATAATGAAAGTTTTAAAAGGTCATTTGACCAAAATTGTCCCTGAAGTAACTACGAACTGGTCTATTGGCACAACCTGTAATAACGATATACATTTGCATCCAAGAAAGATAAAAGTCATGGCTTTTGGTCATAGGAAAAGACTGAAAAATTATGTTTTAAAGATAAAATATAGAAATGAACCCATAGAAAATGTAAATATCATCAAATACTTGGGTGTAACACTTGACTCTGGCATGACGTGGGGATAACCTGTATGTAGTATCATTTTTAAAATATCTTGCACGATAGGTTGTATAAGCTAGAGAATCAAACAATTCCTTCCACCTAGGATTCTTAAGAATTTATAGTTTGCCATGATTTTACCTTACATTGATTATTGATGCACATCTTGGGGAAGCTCTGCAAAAACCAAGAAAAGACAAAAACTGCAGAATAAGTATACCTGAATAATTCTGAATAAGGATTATCTTACTCCCCAACATGAATTGTTGGCTACACTCAAATGGCAAACGTATTAAGTATCAATGTTGTGTTCTTGCTTTCAAAATACAAAACGATTTAGCCCAGCCTATCTGGAACCACTTATCTGCAAACGTACTAACTTATAAACACGATACTCTGAAGTCTGAACAATGTCCCCTTCGAATACCCTGCCCAAGGAAGGATTATAAAAGAAAGTTTGAATATGTTGCTGCCGTCTTATTTAATTCGCTCCACTGTAAAAAAAAAAAAAAAAAAAAAAAAAATGCACGTCCCTCCATGCATTAAAAAACATTGAAAATCACTAAAGTTCTGACTGTCATACATGCAATAGCACTGGAATAACTTGATGATACAATGATTACATAATACTTGTTGATTCACTCTATATGTATGTAATGAATTCTATTTTTACTTAATTATATGTTATATGACACCTAGATAGATCCTTGCGATTTGATTGGTTGTTTGATATCGTTCATTCAGCCCATTTTGCAATGACGTCATCAACCGTGCAATTTTGTATCCATTCATCGTGCAATTTTGGATCCATTCGATTTTGTCCATTGCACTCGCGCACCGAGACTGCAGCTCTTTGCATGCAGCTCATGCACCAGCAGTGCGCATGTTGTAATGACGTAAAAATCACTGCAACAGACCGAACTCGCACTGCATGAGCATGTTTTGCATCGAAATTCATGTATTTCATATGGAGGGGGGGGGGGGGAAATCATTTTTTAGTTGTCATATAAACCAAATAATGAATGTTTTTTCATTCGTGCAATGGACAGAATACTTCATTCGGTGAAAGATGAAATAATGATCCATTCAACTCGGCTACGCCTCGTTGAATCGATCATTTCATCTTTCACCTTATGAAGTATTCTGTCCATTGCACTCATAAACATTCATTATTTGTATATTACATGCAAGGAATTGCTATGATGTTGAGTTATTTGTTATTGAAAATGCAGGGCGCCTTTGTAAAGCAGTTTTACATAACTGAACAAGCCTACCCTTCAGTATCAAATAAAGAAAACAAATAAATAAATAAATAAATAAATAAATAAATAAATAAATAAATAAATAAATAAATAAATAAATAAATAAATAAATAAATAAATAAATAAATAGAATAAATAAATAGAATAAATAAATAGAATAAATAAATAAATAAATAAATAAATAAATAAATAAATAAATAAATAAATAAATAAATAAATAAATAAATAAATAAATAAATAGATAGATAGATAGATAGATAGATAGATAGATAGATAGATAGATAGATAGATAGATAAATAATTGTTATGGTAAACTCGCCTCACTCAGTAATTTATGTAGTGTATATATTGAACCCTTGTTGCTATGAAATCAACCAGGTTTATTTTACTGTTTTACGTTTTTGCTCTGTTTCTTGTCATATCTTCTCATTTTATTTTATCTTTAATTTTGGTCGGCTTCCGAGGGCTATGGTCAAACAATCATTATTCATGCAGGTTTGATTACTGTTGAAGTAGGTAATTAATTACTTGGGTTTGATTCTTCAACAACAAAATAATTATCGATATTTGTAAATGATAAACTCTGAATGTCAAAGCTTTTTTAAGTAATACGTAGATGACTGTGTGTAAATCAATTATATTGGATCTAATATGATTCTAATTATGAATTGAAATATAATACAAATCATGTCTTTCAGAAGTATGCTGTGCCCTTTTACCAGTAATAAAAATGGAAATGATGCTAATTATGATAGTAATAATGAGATGCACTTAAAAAAAACCCCAACAATTTACTCGAATTTTAATAAATGCACTATATCAGAGGGTATTTATCAGAATTTATCTCTTCAACAGGTCAAAATGAACAGATTATATTCGTTGAAATAACATGATACCGTTCTCATGGTTCTTTTCAACAAAAAACTTCATCATTTGATATAAATATCATAAATTCTCCTAGCTCTATTTGAAATTTAGAAGATTCTTGTATTGTACAGTGTTTGTGGTAGTGGTCGTGTTGACATGGTTGATGATTATAATAAGAAAATGAATTATTTTTACTAGTTCGTGAGACACAATAAGACGAATATGGATGGAAATGTAACTAAAGATTTTATCACAAAGGAAATAAAACGTATATAAAACAATGTATTTAAAAATCGACTCAAAACATATCTTTTCAATCAACATAAGAAAACAAGTAAGCTGTTGAAATGACTAGCTATATGTTATTATCTTGTTATATTGCATTAGTATTGATAATTACCGCTTAATATTGTACACTTGTAATTCATACTTTGTTTCTATCTACATTTACTACGTTTTACTTGTTTTATTGACCTCCAATTTTAGTTGTAAAGCGGTTAAAAACTTTATTGTATTAAGCGCTGTATAAAGGCTCCATATTATTATAATCATTTTTTTTCTTCTTCTTATTATTATCATTATCATTTTTATTATCATTATTGTTATTATTATTATTATTATTATTATTACTATTACTATTATCATTATTATTAAAGAGAAACGAATAATCATGATAATGCTGAATCGATAATCTTCCTCGAAGCCCCCCTCTAAGTCTTTAGAAGTGTAACGATATTATCGTTAAATAAGCCAGTTCACGGTTAGCTCATGATCAACTTTTCTCCAATGACCTTTGTGATTTTTCATTAGGATAAGCACTATCATTTTCAAATGTAGATGTTGCGTAAGCTTTACCGGTAGAGTATTCAAATTCTAAGAACAAAAGGCATTGTATAGACCAGGTGACTAGAATAGTACATCGGGGATAAAGTTTGGAAATCTGTTTTATTGTCTGCCTTTGGCACATTTGACTATTGTTTAGGCTACTGTCAAATACCAGTGATTATGAAGGCTCTATTTATTACTCTTCAGCTTGGATGTGATAAATATTTTGAAAGGAATACATGAATAATCATCAAATCACAAATGCCTATGTCATTGAATTTGAAAGCCACCTTCATGGTTGTCTCCAATGACCCTTTTCTGCTCGTGCGCAGTTTACAACTGTGAACAGGCTTATTGTAAATCATTAATGATTGATGATGCAATGTTAAACTGCCAAGTCATCCTGTAGATTGATGATTGAACATATAGGCCTACCCCACACATCTTGTTGTCTTTTTCCTTATGTTTAAATTGATTTGTATTACTCGTATGTCGTGGTGGTGACCCAACCACAAATTTTACCAAGAACCTCCAGGGGCTCCTATAATCCAACGTTTATTTTTTTTTTCAAAATCTGTTATATATGTGTATTTAATTATGACTGACCGATTGATTAAAGTAAATAAATTGAATTGAATTTGAATTATTGACCAGTTAACACTAAACAGTCCTAGTTATTCTGGTTGATCATATTAGCCGTATTACATCTCTTTTCTCTCTGTCATATCTGTAATCATTAACTGCTGATGGACATTCTTTATGCAGCACCCTGCTGATGTTGATCTCCGATATAAGCGGAAGAAGAAGAAGATTAATATGTTTTCCATTTGATAATGTCGGTTAATTGTTACATATAAAGTGTTTTGAGGTATTTTTTATTGGAAATTTATATTTTTTCTTAAATTTCTATAAACCTGGGCTCCGTAACACAAAGATTAGCGGTCAATCGCTAAATGAACTGACCAATTAACATCAATGTTACAAGCGCATTTGGTTTAAATTACTGACCAGGGACCAATCAGAGCGGTTCTTACATATTTGCAATCCATCGCAAACCTTTGTGTTACGGAGCCCAGATTGACACTAATTACAATAATTAATTATTATGATCATTGCAGCACTGACTGGAATAGACGACAAAATTATAAAAGAGAGAGAGAGGGAAGGGGGGATTTTACAACCGTGATTAAAGAGGACGGCAAAGAAGGAAAATGGGGAAGAGGAGGGAAGACGAGTTTACAAAGGAGAGGGGCTATAGGCAGTGCAGAATCTGTAATATGATAAAGAGTCCTCAGTAATTCAATTATGTCGCCTTCCCTTTCCCATTGAAAATTCCTTGCCCCGCCCACAATGGCCCCGCCCCTTTGCAAGACATGTCGTGATTTACGTTTCCATACGATACCCATAGTATTCCAATCTATCAATCCGATCTAATTCCTGTAGGATCTACTTTGCATAATCTCTCGGAGCAAACAATTTATCGATTTTGTTACATAACTCGAAAAGGGCGAAGTCTCGAAGGCACATGAATAGATTTCTCCCCCATTATTCGGTGTGTGTGCTGTCCATTTGCGGTAATATTGGAGACGTATAGAACAAAATAGGTGAGTCACTCATTTTATTTCCATTGTTATGGTCATATATACCACTACTTCTACAGCAAAAACAATAACTACTACTACTACTACTACTACTACTACTACTACTACTACTACTACTACTACTACTACTACTGCTACTGCTACTGCTACTGCTACTGCTACTACTACTACTACTACTCCTACTCCTACTACTCCTACTACTGCTACTACTACTACTACTACTACTACTACTACTACTACTACTACCACTTCTACTACTACTACTACTACTACTTCTACTACTACTACTACCACTACTACCACTACTACTACTACTACACTACTACTACTACTACTACTACTACTACTACTACTACTACTACTACTACTACTACCACTTCTACTACTACTACTACTACTTCTACTACTACTACTACCACTACTACCACTATACTACTACTATACTACTACTACTACTACTACTACTGCTACTACTACTACTACCACCACTACTACCACTACTATTACTACTACTATTACTACTACCACCACCACTACTACCACTACTATTACTACTACTATTACTACTACTATTACTACTACTATATACTACTATACTACTACTGCTGCTGCTGCTGCTGCAGCTACTATAATACTAATTCTTCTATTTCTCCTACTGCTAGTACTACTGCGCATTACTGCTATATTACACAATACAACCACCATCATTATAATACTGCTTATCATTAGTATTACTGCAGCTTCTTTACATTCTATAAGGTCTACTCCAGGAGCGGATCCGTGGCACCTAGATCACACCCATTTGATTTTTTTTCTTGTCAAAAAAGTTTGTTTGGTGCTAACCTTATCTTTTTTTTTTGGGGGGGGGGGGTTGGGAGGGGCTTGTCATATTTATTTATTTTAATTGTTATAGTTTTTCTTAATTATGAGTTTTTATTTTTGTTTATTGATTTAGATATTTTTTTTACTTTATTAATATTATTATTATTATTATTACTATTGTTAATATTGTTATTATTACTTATTATTTTTATTCCAATTACTTTTTTTTTTGGGGGGGGGGGGGTTGTTGATGAAATCACCCCTACCCATCTTCTGGTAAGTCTAACAATCGTATAAACTTGATCTCCCTTATTTGCTGCACAGTGACATTCATTCCAAATAACTCTCTTTTCTATATGTACTATTAATTGTCCATATCAGTTTTCTCGAAAAACAAGTGCTATTTATTCTCCGTCGAGATTTTGGTGCTGGTGATGGTGGGGAGTGGTTGGTGGGTGTTTGCATTTTGGGGGTGAGAAGGAGGTGGACTTGCAACAAAGTGGAAACAGGGTACATTAAAGATCGATATAAAACTTGTAAGTAGGCCTATATTCTTTATTACAAATTGATTTCAATGTGTTTTAATGAGAGAAAAAAAAATGAAATGAAAGAACAAAAATATTCTTGTCAATTAAAATGAATTAATGAATCGCCCAAAATGTCGCTCCTTTTCTTAAATAAACACAGAGTTGGGAATCATGGCTCCTCTTATCACCCTCATCTCCGGCTGCTCCACCGGGATCGGCATGGAGCTCGCGGTCAGGTTGGCCAAGGATCCAAACAGCAAGTACCTGGTCTATGCCACGATGAGAAACCTAGGAAAGAAGGACGCCCTCACGGAGGCTGCGGGTGACAACCTCGACAAGACACTGTTCATACGTCAGCTTGACGTCACACTAGATGATCAAGTTAAGAGCATCTATAATTTCATCATGGAGAAACACGGGCGTATTGATGTTCTAGGTGAGAGTGTGTTTTAACCTATTAGCTCATGAGCAACTATTCTCAAACCATTTTGCTTATTTTTGTCAACATCTTTCAAAGATTATACGTAAAGCTTTCCCAGACAAAGCATTCAGGGGTTTTCAGCTTCTAAGAAACAAAGATATACATACCATAAACAAGTCGACTAGAATATATCATCAGTGATCACATCTGGAAATCGTATATTGCATGTTACATTTATTTTTAGCAAATAGGTTGTCTTTGGGCTAAAAATATCAATAAGACCTACCATTACCATGGCACTTGTTCTGCTGCTCTTCGGTTAATGAGGCGAAAATGACTTTTTAAAAGGAATAGGCCCTATAATCACAAATGCTTAAGGCAATGAATTTGACGACCATCTTGAATGTTTATCCCAAATAACATTTTTTATAATGTGCAGAATTCATTTACGAAAAGGTCTATTACCTGGATAATTACAAACTATATCTCTTCCCGAATACTTATTTAACAATGGTTAATATTATGTTGGCTGATGGGGCAACGAACACAAGATCTGTTTCCAGAATGATGCCTGATTGCCATTCTATGAACTCACAAATATGGAATAAATGGGATTTTATTCAAAAGTACATCTATTATGATAACGCCAAAACTTCGTTCCATCCCATTGTAAAAGTCCAGAATAAAAAGTGTGAAATTCAAGTATCAGAGTATAGTATCAAGTTTCAAGTGATTACAATGCATTGGGAAATATGCGCTTTTACCTTTCACTATAAGAGGTTTTCGCATCCACCAGTGACGTGAGACGTCCCTACATCCACGAAAATGTATTGTCAAAAGCCCTTCATGATGACGAGCGACTAAGAAGTCTTTGTCGAAAATTAATGCATCGAAACAGCAGTTTCGTCCTGGACTCTGTAACAAACGACATAATTGCAACTTTCCGTCAGCTCCGAAACTTAGGGCAAAACTGCTCTTCCGGTTCATCAATTTTCGACAAAGACCTCCCAGCTATTCATTGACATTTAAATCACATTTTCAATACATTTACTGTGTCCTTGATTTTTTTACGTCACGGTTGCCAAAGTTCCCTTATCCGATTATTTCGATTATTGCTACAACCTAAATATGTTCATCTTCTAACTTTTTTTACTACAAAGGTTTGCTTCGCCAATCCTAAAATTATAATTTCCCCTGAACTTCAATACCGTCCTTACTTTTTATCAAAGAAATGTTCTCTTAATTTACAAGCACACTTTAAAGAAACCAGGTTTCCGATTTAAAAAAAAATAATTTTCTTCTTATTTTTTTTGTCTCAGTTAACAAT
Organism: Lytechinus pictus; assembly: GCF_037042905.1. Classification (NCBI taxonomy): domain Eukaryota; kingdom Metazoa; phylum Echinodermata; class Echinoidea; order Temnopleuroida; family Toxopneustidae; genus Lytechinus; species Lytechinus pictus. The sequence continues at coordinate 986,201 of NW_026974141.1, forward strand.
GCTGGATATGGTTTCTTCGGACCTCTGGAGACGATGGGTATGGATAAAGCTAAGATCATGTTTGAAACCAATTATTTTGGTACAGTTAGATTGATTAAAGGAGCTCTACCAGTCATGAAGAAACAGAAATCCGGTAGTATCGTCAATATCAGCAGCATTGTCGGACATCTTGGTAGGTCATAAATTACAATTATTTTTGCTTCATTTAGACAGTAAGGATGCTATGTTATTATATATATATATATATATATATGTGTAAAGTTATACACGTACAACAGCATTGGCAACTCTTTTTATTTAAATATTGTAAAGAAATGGATGAAGAGAAGAGAAGGGTAGATAGCTCTGGGGAACCTTGATTTAAGCTACGCCTACCATTGTTCTCTTCATCCATTTCTTTACAATATATATATATATATATATATATATATATATATATATAAACATTCCACGTATTGGCAATAATAAGACATCGGAAATGCGAAACAAATGACACAAGAATAACGCTGTTTACTATATAAACTTTGTAGCAGTTGTTTAGCAGTTACAACAAACGTTTTAAATTGAAAACAACAAATTTTTATTTTTAATATCTTAATCTTTAAGGATGTAAGGTTGCTTAGAATTTTAACTCTACCACTTTAACGACAATATTCTTCGCTGAAGAGTATAGGAACTATATAGTCACCTGACAAAAACTTTATTTTTTGTCGTTTAAAAAAAAATACCGAATTGAAAGCAATCGCCAATCAGTCTACATCAAATTCCGTCAAACTGTCAAATAAGCCTATATGGACAAATATCATAGGGTACGACATGGTGATATTACGTAATTTGGAAGTTATATGAGTAAAGGGGTTATCGCACAAAGTCGTTGTATCCGTTTTCTTATCATTCTATTCTCGATATCAAATATTGCATTTAGTTAAAGGCACAAAATAATCACGAAATCAAATTCTTTGTCATGTATATTATAAATATTTTTTCCACTATTTCTCTAACCCCCCCCCCCCTCTTCCGGATACCTCTCTACATCTTAAGGTATTCCGTTTATGGACATGTACAACGCTAGTAAGTTTGCAATGGAAGGACTAACCGAATCATTACGGCCACAACTCAAAGAATTTGGAATAGGGTAAGTGGTATAAACCAACGAACGTAGAGGGTGTCAAAACTGTGCAATGCCGGTTGGCGCGCTGCCGGTTGGTTGCAAACAAAACGCCCTCTGCATTCGTTGGTTTAAATGTATGAAATATGAATTACAACTAAACTACCCCTCTGATATTGTACATATATATATATATTTAATATATAATTGAATGTTTTAGGGTTATATAGCAGCAGTACAGAATCAAACAAGCGGGGTTGATCATCTTTAATTTTGAAAAAAAATTAGGCCTAATTAGTTTGTGGTATAATTCTTTTCTATTTTTCATCGGTAGTTAAAGTAGAATCATTAACATTATTTTGTCTGATTTTTTTTACATCGTTGTTAAAGATAAATGAATAGAATTGCAGACAATGATTTCATGAGAAAGTTTCTGAATCCAAGGTTATAATTCTCACGATCTCACTATGTAGATCAATATAGATCTGGAATAGTTACATACATGTAAACTGAGCTTCCGATTTCATGAAATCTAAGCTGAAAGAAGATCACACTGAAATGCTGAAGATCACCAACAAAGAATTATAAGCACATGTGGAATAATATCTTATTGCTTGGAAAAATATAACATCTGGCAGGATTACGATGCCAATTTTGAGAATTCCTCAGCAATAACACAATTTCTCCCATGCAGAGTAAGTAATTTTGGCAAACTCATTTATTCATAAGAAAAGACACTTGAGTGGTTGATGTATTTTTTTAGGTACCACATTTGGTGGGTGTTTCATAAAGCTGTTCATAAGTTAAGCGCGAGTTTATGAACGACTGGTGATTCTGTCTACATGGTATATACCAAAATGTTAATTGGCGATGGTTAAGCGCCTAAGTAAGGTTCACCAGTCGTTCCTAAAAATCGCTCTTAACTTGCGAACAGCACTATGAAACACACCCCTGGCATTTCTCGTTAAAGGACAAGTCCACCCAATTAAAAACTTGGTTTGAATAAAAGGAGAAAATTCCAACAAACACAACACTGAAAATTTCATCAAAATCGGTTGTAAAATAAGAAAGTTATGACATTTTAAAGTCTTGCTTACTTTCACAAAACAGTTATATGCACATCCTGGTCGGTATGCAAATTAGCAGACAGATGACGTCACCCATTCACTATTTCTCTTGTATTTCATTATATGAAATATGAAAAATTCTAATTTTCTCCTCGTCATCGTGTGGAACAAAATTTTATTCCTCCCCGAACATGTGCAATTACCATGACTTTAACAGTTTGTGATTATATCAAGTTGGTCGCAATTGCCAATTCTGTAAAAATTGAAATATTGTATAATTCAAACAATAAAAAACAAAAGAAATAGTGAGTGAGTGACATCATCGACTTTCTCATTTGCGCATCAATGAGTTGTGCATATAACTGTTTTGTGAAAAATAAGCAAAATTTAAAAATGTCATAACTGTCTTATTTTACATCCGATTTTGATGAAATTTTCAGTGTTATGTTCGTTTGATTTTTCTCTATCCATTCAAATCAACAATTTTCTGGGGTGGACTTGACCTTCAATGTTTAATACTCGATGTTTATTTTCAATCATACATGAATTTATGATTGATGTATAATACATACCGTAGATTCATCAATTAATTTAAAACAAATATTTTAGTTTCCCAACTCCTCCATTTCGATTAATTTATTTCGCAGTATTAGCACTGTGCAGCCTGGGCCCGTATTGACTAAATTTGGAGAAAATATGATGGCGATCTCTGATTTAGATGAGAACAGTGTATCCGAAGATACAAAGAAGGTAAATTTCCATCTAACGAACGCAGAGGGAGGGTGTCAACGCCCTTCAGCCACAGTAGTGTTAACGCCCTCTACGTTGCTCATCCGTTTTCCTCTATTCTTATGATAATAATTAAGATTACCACAAATGAACACACATTGCTAATTACGTTTGTCTCGCCTGCATAGCAGATATTGAAATTACATATATGTTTATATATATTTACATGATTTGATTTGATTTGATTTATTTATTTCGACATTCCAATAACAAGAGTATATTTGCTTGTTTGTTTGTTTTATTTTTATTTCTGCGCTCACAATACAATATCAAAAATATTTACATTGTTTGTAATATACAAAATAATCCATAATGTATAAAATATAAACATAATACATACTTAGAAAAAAAATGATGTAAACATAATACATAATTAGAAAAAAATGGTGTGGGCTCATACTTCACATTTTAATGATAAAAAAGGAACACTAACAAATGAACGCAGGAGACCGCCACCATCGTGAGCGGTTAAGCTTGTAATTGATGGCGGCCTCATAAAAAAGGGTTTGTGACTAAGATTGGTAATTACTGAACAAGTGGGTGCAAGTGTAATCATTTTTTCTTAACATAACATAACAGTACACAAATTACATAATGAATAACATATGCATATACACATTCTAACAATCTAATTGAAATATATTTCAACCTGATAATTTTTTTTTTAATAATTATTAAAACAAATAGCAGAAAAAAAAAAATATATACATATATCATGTATATCGACATAATACATTTTGAAAAGTGGGAGACCTTCACCTTAAGCTTAGAGTTTGAATTTGATAAAGGCCTCAAAAGGAAAGGGGAAAGAATACCAGACAAATATTGCAATATATATATATATATATATATATATATATATATAATTATTTATACATAATAATTTATATTTAATAAATTAAATTGAATTAGCTTGTTTTAAATCAAAACTACGTTTACCAGTCTTATCATCATTATAATTATTGTTCTCCTGCAGCAATTTATGGAGTTTCGGAAGATTATTAGCAATCCCGACATCCTCAGTCCTCAGACAGCCGAGCCGGTCATTGATGTCATCGTTAAAGCCATTGAGGCCGAGAAACCACGACTACGCTACCCAACCAGTCCGAATGTAGGTGATTGGTTAGCCAAGAGATACGTCACAGAAGATGTAACGGGCACGGAGAGTTGGTTCTAAGATCAGCACGTGTCCCGTCCGGGGCGATTTTTTTTTCTTACGGAAATGTCGGCCTTTTATCTTTCTGTATACCACAGATAAGCCGTTTCGGAGTCTTTGAATTAGGCTACATGGCATTGACTTCTGTTTTGTCCAAAGCCTCCCCTTTTTTTTCTTTTTCAAGTAAAAAATTGAGAAATTGTTAATCTTAAGTACTTGCCTTTACATTGGGATTGGAACCTGGACATAGCCATTGCGCAAGGATTATCCCATTGCGCTACGCTGACCGGTTTTACTCGAATCATTGCCAATTAATTTAAATCTTTCCGGTGATGTCGGGAAGAAAATGTTCGTAGGAAAAAATAATCGCGTCCAGGGCAAAGGGACGTTTTTCCTACAAGTCCCGTTTCATCTGTCAGTTACCATATATAATAGCAGTGTTTCTCAGCCAATCATAATCAATGAAAGTTGTCAAATCTGACAACTTTTCGGACAAAAAAGGTGTTGGTGAAACGTTCTCCTTCGCGGTTTCCTTTTCACAAATATTTACAACTATGTAACTTTGTCATTATTATACGTGTCATGGTAACCTTAATTGTGATAGGCTGCTGAGACCTGCGACCATTGTATTGGTCATGATTACAAAGTAACCATATTCGTAATACTTTTTATGCCAAATAATATGTATATTATGTTTCAAGTAATGTGTTTCATAAAGCTTTTGGTAAAGTCACGCACAACTTTAGCATCTTATTAGGTGCAAAGTTTAACACAAGAAAGTCTTTCAAGCCACGGGTAACCTACACGAGCAACTTTATATACGCCCCCCCCCAAAAAAAAAAGAAGATAATAATAATGATAATAATAGATAAAGTAAATAAATGAATAAATAAATAAATTAATTAATTAATAAAGTATTATAATAATGATAAATAAAAATGAATTGATAGTAACACTAACATTAATAATGAGAATAATAATAATATTAAATGAATAAATAAATATATAAATGAATGAATGAATAGTGATGATAATAACATTATTAATAAATAAAATAATCATATTGATAATAATAGATAAGTGAATAAACATAAAAAATTCCCTTATTTTGTTGTGTTTGTTCTGTTTCATCGTCAAACTGAGAATATTTCGTTATTGTTTGGACCGAAATAAATAAACGATTTTGAATTTAATTATGAATCTGTGACGTACATGTGTGTCATTCCGTGTTTGCAGCCCCAAGCCCAAACCTTTGTAACTACTATACAGTGCAACCCACAAAAAACGAAACCGAGATTAAGCGATGATTTATCATAACTTAATCACAAATACAATAGACCTGCCAATGTAAAGCTTAGAATCTCCTCTTTCATCTGATATTCCTCATTCCCGCATGAGTGAGCAAAAACAATTTGAAGAAAGGATACCAAAAACTCATTTGGCGGGGGGTATCTGAATTTCAAAAAGCAAATCGCATGCCTAAAAAGTTCAATATCTGCTCTTTTGTTTGATACCTTAATCACAAAAAATGGTCAAGAAGTAAACAAGTTATGTTCTCTCGAAACAATTCTTGTATTTCCATAATTTCATTAAATAAACGTGTTTTCACCGGTTTCCCACATGGTTAACAAAAGACTTAATGCATGGCTGATCGTCAACAAAACGGAGTGTGAAGTGAGTTTGAACGCTAGCCTGCAGAACCCCTTCATTTTTTATGAAATTATTGAAATTCAAGCCTTATTTCAAATAACCAGAACTTTGTTATTTCTTGACCATTTTCTGTAATTGAGGTATCAAATTAAAGAGCAGCTATTGAACTTTTTAGAAATGTGGTTTTCTTTTTGAAACCCAGATACAGCCCGCCAAATGACTTTTTGCTATCCCCTCTTCAAATTGTTTTTGCTCACTCATGCATGAATGAGAAAGAATCTAAGTAATTTTAGATGAAAGAGGAGATTCTGAGCTTTACAATGGTAGGTCATTTGTCTATTGTATCATTGTATGATAAATTATCGATAAATCTCGGTTTCGTTTTTTGTGGGACGCACTGTATAACGATCATGGCCCCTTAACTGCCCCCCTAACCTCCATCTTCCTTGTTATTTGACAAGAGAAATTAAAGAAATAGGAATAGTTTTTTATTATCCTTCTCTTATGCCCCCACCTCCCGACCATTTTGTGTGTATTCTTCAATCTTTACTTACCTCCCTCTTATTTTTCCTACTGAGGCCTACATAAATCGTTTGCTTTTAGTTTAAAGACTTGTGCTAACTTTGTGAGTAATTTAAGAAATCACATTGTGATTTTTTTATAGTTTGAAATATTGGTCTAAAAGATTTAGGAAAATATTCATTTATAAATCAAAATAGGCATATTTACATAACAAGACCCCCCTTAAAAAGCCGTTAGCGGCATCAGGGGTCTATAGCACAGTTTTTTTTTTTTTTTTTTTACAGTGCCGTTGTAAACCGAGATTTTTGAGGGGCAGATATGTCATAAAGAGCCAGAAATTTCTTTTAAAAAAAGCTGCAGGCGAGTGCAGCAAGCGATCCAACACTTTTTAATATAAAAATTTATTTTTGTAATACATTTAACTTATTATTCAGAAAGTATATTTCACCCTCTTTTCCTTTCCCTCCCCATTTTCTCCTCTTCTTTTTCTATGTCCCGAAGATATGGGGGTCATTTGACCCCAAGTCCCTCGTCTGTTACCTATTTTCGTTCAGTAACCAATCGAAAGCAAGACTTCGTGGTATCATGGAAAAAATGATTAAAGGAGAATGAAACCCTTGAAACCAGCTGAATCCATATAAAAGAGAAAAATCAAAGAAACATATTGTTGAAAGTTTGAGGAAGATTGAATGAATAATAATAAAGTTATGAGCATTTGAATATTGAGATCACTAATGCCATGTAGATCGTCTCATTGGCAATGCGACCAAGATCTGTGATGTCACACACGTACAACTCCCTCATTACTTATTTAGTACTTATGTCACTTATATTCTCACTTTTATAGAGTCTATCACTAGGTGAGGTGTTCTCTTTATGAGAGGACAAGTACAGAGGTTTCACAACATTATATCATTGATGAATCGTTTGTCATTATGATTAGAATGAGCAAAAAGAGATGTTTTGGGGTATATTTTCAGTGTCCAAAATTGGACAACTCTTGCCTTTTGGACACTGAAAATGTACCCCAAAACATCTCTTTTTGCTCATTCTAATCATATGACAAACGATTCATCATTGATATAATGTTGTGAAACCTCTGTACTTGTCCTCTCATAAAGAGAACACCTCACCTTGTGATAGACTCTATAAAAGTGAGAATATAAGTGAAATAAGTACTAAAGTAATGAGGGAGTTGTACGTGTGTGACATCACAGATCTTGGTTGCATTGCCAATGGGAGGATCTACATGGCATTAGTGATCTCAATTTTCAAATGCTCATAACTTTCTTATTATTCATTCAATCTTCCTCAAACTTTCAACAATATGTTTCTTTGATTTTTCTCTTTGATATGGATTCAGCTGGTTTCAAGGGTTTCATTCTCCTTTAAGGCCTAACAAATTTTATGAAATGGGAACCCCTATTCCTCTATGTCTTAATTAGTTTTTGATTGGTGGAAACATTCGACCAATCAATTTCATCACTCTACGTGTATTACGTCATATCACACTATGCGCCTTGCGCAATTCGCGCGCGCGCATCATACATTTTGGCATGCGCCGCGCCAATTATAATTTTAATTGAGTCGACAAAATTTTCAAATTCCATTCAAATTGCGTTGACTTTGTGCTAGGACAGGGCAATGTTTTTCGTTCATTAATTTTTCTTCAAAATTGTTCAAACAGGATTCGTCCTTTAAAAAAAATCGTTAGTAGTTTAAGGTGAACTTAACCTCATCTCTCGGCCGTGTAACCATGACCGATGAAAGAGCACTTGATTCAAGTTTTGATCGAAATGGAAGAGTCGTCCAACTCCAAGAAAAGATTCTGAACAAAAATGCCAGCAATACCCAAGTCTACATCGACGACCGGCAGCATGGGCGGTTTGATGTCGCAAAGTTATCTGCTGCAGGGGACCAAGCCAAAGTCGAGACTGTAGTCGATGCTGGTCTTGACAAATTTTACGAGAACAATGCCAAGTTTAATGAAATATCTGGGTATGAGGACATGAGAGAACTGCTCAGCAGTGAAGATGCCCTCTCGGCTGGCTATTCAGGAGGGGAAGAAATATTTCTTGAAGGTGAGTAAAAAGGGAAGTGAAGTGATTCATATGAATCCCACTCATGCCCGAAAGGATGATAATATCATCGTTGTTGTTGTTGGTGGTGAAGATGGTGATATGATATCTGATATTAGTGTCTAGATCTAGTGATAATGATGAGGATGATGATATTAATGGTGGTGATGATGAGGACGATGATGATGATTATGATTAATGAAGATGGCGATGGTTATGATGAGCTTACTATGGTGGTGGAGTCGGCGGCGATATAATGAAAAATATGAAAAGTAAGGGCTTTGGCCATGACGATGGTGATGGTATTGGTGCATGTTATGGTGATATTTATTGGGAATGATGAGTGTGGTGATGGTTGTGATGATGACGAGGAGGATGACGATAATGGTGATGTCGAGGATCATTACGGAGATGATAATGATGAAAATTA